>NC_035109.1:258065221-258370736 GCF_002204515.2 Aedes aegypti | reverse complement strand
TGCAGAGGACTCCTCGGCTTCTGTAAAGCAAGTAACACGTCAACATTTCCCTCCCATTCCCAAATTGACCTGCATTCGGACGCAGCCGGCGCCGGTATTGTTTATCAAATAATAAGAGCACCAGTATTTACACATTGAGGATGATACTGATCCCGAGTAGCGTCTGTTGGTTCCCTGTGTAAGTACAGCTGTTCTTGCAATAACGGAGTAGCAACTGTGGGCGGTCAATAATGCTCAATGCTCTTATAAGCAGGTGAACTCACCTGTAAAAAATCTGAACCGCTACGGCAAATGAAATGTAATATGTTGTTAACAAAATGTTAATAAAATCTTGAATTTGTTTTACCAAATTAGGTTGATAGTGTTGTCTAACATAAAACACCTAGATGTAAGAAATGAATGATTGAAGTGATACTAATAAATAATAAAAAAAAATGGTTGTTTACCTATACATATGATAGCATGATTTTTTTATTCTTGCTATTACGAAATTAAAACAAAAAAAACATAGCATTACAGAAAGATATAATTGTTCCGCTGTTTATAGCTTTAATCAGCGAACAATATAATAAAGATCAAGCGACCTCAACAAAATTCGTTTCAACTGTCAAAACGACCACGCTAAGCTTGTGATTAGCGATCATCACTCATCGCCGATGAGAGTTCACTGTCTAAATTGACCACAATTTGCCCCCACAATAGCAGTCGATCACCTTTATTCGCACCGGACTATCAGCACAGAAGATTACACCAATAAATCAGCGCCTTGAATTGCCGGAAAACTAGGTGAGAGACGGGCCATCATCGGACCCCGGGCCTCGTCTTCTTCTAGCGCAAAGTCGTGGCGATGATTAAAGTGACCAAACAGACCAACCAACAACCGAAGAAAAATGCCTCGCGATAGTGCAAATCGTGTTGCTGACCGAGTCAAAAGTAGCTTTAAATGGTTAACAACCTTATGACTTTTTTGCGCCATTCACTGCACGCTGACTTCCACAATCGGCTTATAAGACTTAAGACCCACACGACTTGGGCCAGGTGATGGCCATTCAGCAGCTCGCTGCCGTTCATCGCCTCCGTCCGTGATGATGACTTCTTCTTTCTTTGCCAACGCGCCGGGACGACGTTTGTCCATTCCACTAGCCTTTAGGGGTATGCGATATGCCTTTTTACATATCCATACGAAACTTAATGATAAATGAATATCGAAAAACTTCATATAGTTCGATGCGAAATCTGATATGACACGGATTATTTTGAAAATATAAATAAATATTCTTCTTATTGACATTACGTCCTCACAGGGACAAAGATTGCTTGTCAGTTAAGTGTTTAATGAGCACTTTCACAGTTATTAACTGAGAGCTTTCTTCGCCAGGTACGATTATACTTTATGACCAGGGAAGACAGGGAAATTTCCATTACGGAAAGATCATGAACCGAACGAGAATCGTACCCAGACACCTTAAGCATGGCTTTGCTATGTAGCTGCGGACTGTAACCACTCGGCTGCTATTCTCCAAATTATGATCCCATATTTTGTGATATTTTTTTCATGAACTCAGATCAACATTCCGCAAATTTTCATTTAGTACGGTTTTCTGAAAATTCTACAGGAATTCAAATTGAAAAAAATGCCACAAAGAATATCATTGCTGTAGTATTTTATGAAATCATTCGAAATATCGCATATCCCTACGAGCCTGCAGTTACCAGTCCGGTCAGGCAGTAGTCGGTAAAAAATATGTTTATCGCTCGGTCTACAAAACACCTCTTAATTAACTAAAGTATGGCTAGTTAATCATCGGATTATCGACTACCACTTTCCTGTTACTTTGAATGGTTTGGACAGCGCGTCGTCACATGGGCTGCATAGGGCACATCATAATTCAGAGCATTGTTCGGTTGATTTCGAAACGATTATCATTCCCTCGCAGTGAATGGGGACTAGAGCGTGGTGTGATTTCTGCTTTCTGATTGCAATGATTGCACCGACCTATGCAGTATAGTGTCTTTCGCTGCTTCCAGTTGAGTGGGCTTGGCTAAGTCCGCCTGATTAAAGCTATAAATCTTCCGGTAAATGCACCGATTCAGAGCTTTTCAAAGACACAACGGGAAAAATAAGCTGCTGAGAGTGGAATGTTTTGACTTTTCTGTGTGCTTGCTATTGAACTTCCATGTTATTCTGTTTAAAACACACGTATTGTGTTTTTGAATGATACTTAGGTTTACATTATTGTGCATACTGCATGATGATTTTTTGTATTTCTCTATTAATTACATATTAATGAAATTATATTACCAAAGTAACATTTCAGAACCACAAATAATCATACATGATCAACTACATTTTGATTTTGTGAATTAATTAACTCATTACGCGTGGTAAAGATGGCTAAATTATGGGTGAAATTATGAAAAAAATTCACGTGCTCGGCTAGGGTTCGAACCCAGAACTCTTGTATGCTAGACGAGCGCTTTACCAACCCAATTACTTAAAAGATTACAAGTTTCGAATTCAGATCCCCACAGATCACGTAGACCCTTTTCATAACCCATATTCATCAATCTTATATATACTACACACGCGCGCAGAGCGTGTTTGACGACACAACTCCAAACTATTCCAACATTGCTGCCCAACAATTTATCTGAAGCTTCACCCAGCACTTCGAAATTGGAATATCTGGCTCAGAGCCAATGAAGTCATGTGTGCTCCGTTAAGAGCTAGCTGATTATCAGCCAATTCATTTCCAGCGATGGAAGAATGGCCAGGTACCCATACAAGGTTTACAGAGTTGACTGAATTGAGTTCTTTAATTTGAGTTCGACGATAACAAGCTTCGACATTGAGTTGGCCGAAGTAAGAGCTTCTATAGAAGCTTAACTATCTGTACAGAAGTATATGACTTCACCCATTACAAGTTGTTGAACTGTTGATTGCACTCCACACATAAAAGCAAATATTTCTGCCAGAAAAACGATGCAATGTCTACCAAGTGAGTGCAACTTATTCAACATTAGCTCACGAGAATCCGTCGGTGTAACATACTTTATTGATTGATATACTTTTTTTCCAAATTGCCTGACGTCAACTATTGCCGCCGAAGGAATTGTATGGTAAATGTCCTGTGAGGAAAGTGAAAATCTAAATCAAGAATGTGTGGATCTACGATTCACTGGATTTTTCTCCAGTTGATCCAGTACCCATAAACAGTAAGAGCAAGAAAGTGCTTCTTGTTTAAAATGTATATGTAGTGACGCAACGTCGAAAAGAGCATCGAACACTGCTGTGGGAGTTGTAGAGAACGCACCAAACATCGCCATCAAGCACATCCTTTGGAGCTGGCCCTATTTGGATCAGATTGTTCTCACTTCGCCCTTTTGCCACCACACAAGACATCCATATGCCAATATTGGTCTAACAACTTGTGTAAATCCATTTGATATACTTGGGTTTAAGACCCCAGGTTTTACAAAAGGTTCGCCGGCATTGACCGAAGGCAATGCAAGCTTTTTTGACTCTGAAATCAATGTGAGGTGTCCAAGAAAGTATGGAATCTAGAACGTGGGGTACCTCTTGTGGTCTTCACAGACCGCAGAGGACATGCTTCTTCAGACATCATCCAAATCACTTGAATTTTCAATGGACGAAGAGTATCCATTTCCATTGCATGTTTACTGAAAATCATAAAGAAAACTAATCCAGAAGTCGTTTCTATCAACTAGATAGCTACTGACTGATCCCACAATCAGCAGCTCCAACTCTCTTCATTCAAATCAGGTATATATTTACAATTCCAAATCATACACCAATATCATACCTCTCTCGCCGAATATTACAAACTTTTACCTACAACGACGACTGCTTCTCAACTGACTATTCTTCAACATTCCTCCTTAAGGTCGCCTCCTTCTTCTAAACACCTCCTCTTTCCGAAATTCGTACATGCTGCGTTCACCATCCGTGCTCCAACCTATGCGATTCTGCCACCTCGTTCAGGTGCTTCCTCGTGGTCACTCATCGGCTTCGCCTCAGCGTCCTTCAGGCGCCCCTAGGTTCATAAACTGTTAAAAATAATGATTGCTAAGACTATGCAGATCCTAGCGAGGCTAGCCTATCCACAACCGATTGTAAATCATAAAGAAAAACAATTCAGAAGCTGTTTCCATCAACTAGACAGCTTCTGGCTGGAGTCTCACAAGGTTCCATACTGGGTCCAACGCCTTGGAGTGCGATGTATGACGGGGTCCTATCGCTGGAGCTACCCAAGGGGGTCGAGATCGTCGGCTTTGCCGAGGACGTATTCCTAACGGTAATGGTGAGAAACAGGAGGAATTAGTAATACTGGCAACGGAGGCGATCGGTCTTATCGAAGATTTGATGGATAGAAGCAAGCTGAAGATAGCCTACCACAAAACAGAGGTGCTACTAGTTAGCAACTGCAAAGCAGTCATGCAAAGTGAGATCACTGTCAGGCGGCATGCCATAGCAACACAGCGAAAGCTGAAAAACCTGGGCCTTATGCTATACGATCGACTAAAGTTCAACAGTCACGTCGATTATGCATGCGATTATGCGAGAGAGGTGAGCGCGTACAGGACTATATCATCAGGTGTCATGCGTAATCGTTGGGATGATCCTGATCTGCATCATCCTGTCTGAAGACATCCACTGCTATCAGTGAAGAGAAACCGGGCAGGCGAGGAAGTTGGAAAGAATTCGTTCGCTGGCTATGTGGCAGCAAGAATGGGATGCCTCCGAGAAAGGCAGGTGGACCCATCCCGAATCTGGGTGAACAGGGAGCACGGAGAAGTGGACTTCCACCTGACACAGTTCCTGTCAGGTCACGGCTGCTTCAAACAGTATCTGCATCGATTCGGCCATGCGTCTTCACCATTCTGTCCTGAGTGTACGGAAATTGAAGAAACGCCAGAACATGTTGTCTTCGACTACCCCAGGTTCAAAATAGTACGTAACACGGTGGCGGCTGCTTTTGGAGAGTACTTCAGCTTAAAGGTGTGGTACACGGAATGATAAGCGACCATGATCTTTGGAATATGATGACCAACATGGTGGTGCAAATAATGTCTCGGCGAGCAGAGCAATGAAACGAAACGCAGAGAGCAGCTACCGGCGTTGGGTCGTCGGGGCGCTGATGAACCGGAAGCCAACCTCCACCGGAATTGTACCGAGCTCGGCACTCGACAAGTCAGTCGGTTGATGAGAGGAGACCATCGGACGCGATCGGAGTAGGCCAGATCCTCCGTCGGGGACTAGACCGAGTAGAACAAGTGTAACGCAGTATTGATAATAAGTCGTCAAGGCGCCTGCAAACCGGAAGTCACCCTCCAACCGGAATTGCAGAACTGAACCTGAAACTTGGCCGACCACCATCGAGTTGGAAGTGTCTAGATTCCCCGCAGGGGACTAGCTGAGTAGTTCGCGAAACAGCACCGGAAAATGGTCGTCGGGGCGCCGTTGTACCGCAAATTTCCCTCCACCGGAATCGCAGGACCAACCTCGGCATCTGCCCGGATAGCATCGCACAGTAGCCGCATCCCATACAAATGCTGGCCAAAAGTACAATTCACACTCAAAACGTTCAAAATAGCTAATTAAAACATGATTTGATAGAAATAGTAGCTGAAACAGAAAATCGATATTTCCGGTACATTTGACAGAATTTGTTTAAAATAGCACATTTTTGTAATTCAATCAATGAAATTTGTATCCAGATCAAAATCAAATGAAACGTCATTCTTTTAATGCCAATTTGAAGTCAAATATCGTGGTCAAGCTCGAGGTGGTTTTTAATCTATTCGGGAGCTTATAAAGGTAAAAAATGCGATAAATATATCAAGTATGATGATCTAATGGGCTGATTCGAAATGTAACTAAAATAGTTATTTATGCAACAAGTTGCAAAATGATGATTTTTTCAGCACGAGTTGTACATTTATCCAACGATGCTCGCCGAGTTGCATACAACATTTTTTGCTATTTCGAAAAATGCCGTTTCAACTCGATGAACTCTAAAAGCATAAACAAACATTGCAAGAGAACCCACATGGGCATACAGCCATGCGTAGTTTCAATTCAGTATTTTTCAATCACGTTGGCTGTGACACATGAATGTCACAATGAACCAGTGCACGAGTTCACTAATTTGACGTTTGAGCGGTGCCGAATTCACTAGTTGCCATGGTCACGTAAATAACACGGCACCGCTCAAACGTCAAATAGTGAACTCGTGCATCGGTCCATTCTTCTCGTTCCCATCGGTATCATGCAGATCTATATTCCCTATTAGAGGAATGAACAGGTAAGAAAGCACAGTGACTACAAATGCTGGACGATCCGACCCCACATCAGTATCGTCAACCTGTGTCGGAGCCTGATCGCACAATGGATGTAGACTCTAGTGGAGAGTGACTCGCCGTGTAGACCACATGGAAAGTCACTTCGCTCGAGTCGAGAATTGTCACCTCGCTATAGGACACCGACAATTCTCACTTCACGCCAGACATAGAACAAACTCAAGAATCAGATGCAATTGTGCTTTTTCTGTGCGGCATATAAGGCAAGACGAGTCGGTGAGGTGTCGACTCGCTTCCATTTGATTAACATTAGTCGCATCACGTCACCCGAGGTGAGAAAGACTCGTCTCGACTCACACGCCGCGCACAATAACCATGGCATGAAGAGACTAGGACACTGGGTTGTTCGGTTGACGCCTACCAAAACAGTACTGAAAAGTGCTACTTTTCAGCACCGAAAAGAGTGCTGAAAAGTAGCACTTTTCAGCACTGTTTTATTTGGTAGGAAATGTAGGCCGTTATGTTGATCAACTTCTAAATGAAAAGTTGATTGATTTGCAACGGAATGGCAAAAAAATTTTTTCATATCTTGGCGCAAAAAAAGCGCAAGTGAAGCCATAGTACATCGAATATTATATAATATTTGCCACACATTGAGGGGTAAATGATCATTTTAGAGCGTTTCCCAGATGTCTTGCACTGCCTTTGAAAAAATGCCATATTTTTGAAGGAGCTCTATGTTATACATTTCTTGACATTTTCAAATAGTAAACATGTCAAATATGGTTTAAAATATCTTCAAAACAAAGCTTAAGGTATATTTTTTTCAAATGAGACCGGTTGAGAAAGGTTTGGTCATGATATAGTACAGTACTGCAATTTCTTTAGAACAACCTTCACGAGATTTGAAAAATTCAAAAGGGTCAATTTCAGCTGACATCTCTCCAGGTCACATAATGTTAAAAATCGAAATATACACCGATCGATCTGAAACTTTGGGGAATTGTTATTCAATACTGAAGAAATCAAGAAAAAAATATTCGAGAAAGAATTTGTAAACTTCATTTTTTTGACTTTTGGCCAGCTTTGAGCCACTGTGCATCGGCTCGGAAGATCTTCTACCGCCGGGGAAATCTTCGTCGAAGTAGGATATAACAACCGTCGTAGGCTATTATTTGTGGGCTTCGTGGCCAAGCGATTAGCGGCGTCAGTCGTTTAGGCGTATTGTGTCACGAAGCGTGGGTTCGATTCCCGCTCCAGTCGGAGGAAACTTTTCGTCAAACGAAAAATTCTTCACTGGGCTACTGGATGTTCCAAGTTGTCCGTTGCCTTATGTTAGTGATTGTTCAGTCTGTGCAGCCTTTTCCATTCAACCGTAGACGCAAACTATTCAGCAAGGCCAAGTTTAGTGTCGTGGGTTCGAATCCCGCTGGTCAAGCTTTTTTTCGAGTTGGAATTTTTTTTCGACTTCCCAGAGAATAGAACACCACTTGTCACATACAAATGCAAAAATGGTAAATAGCGATTTAATGTTTGTGGAAGTGTTCATGAAAACAATAAAAAAACTAAGAAGCTTCAATTCAGTTGAAGCGCAGTGCAGTAAGGAAGAAAAAGATAAATTGAACATTTTGCATTTCAGAGATGATTAGATACTTACATTTTCATTCAATAAGCTTTGAACGAAGTTACTCAGCTAATTATTTCAGGTGGCACGCTTGCCTCAAATTCCACCAACTTTGCGTGGAAGTATTGCCCTTTTGGATTTCTAGAAAAGATTTTCCAAGTCCCGGGAACGTGACTTGTTCATACATATACTAGAATCACACCAATGTGCAAAATATGTTTGCGTTATTGTTGTTTCAGACAAAATATTTACTTATGAAAAAATAGCTACTCTAACGACGGAAGCTCTCAGTAAAAAAGTGTGGAAGCGCACTTGGAATATTGTACTTAGGCGAGATTCACTTCAAAGACTCATAAATAAAAAATATAAAGCATGTTTGATGCATAAGACAATATTTATGTGACTATTATACGTATGGTTCCCAACATAAAAATCCCACCGAACAGCTATTAGTACTTACGCACTCCCATCTTGATAGTGTATCTGGTTGGCTCGGTCAAATCGCACTTCAGCCCTGTGTGTGGTAGGTAGGTATGTGCGTCGTGTCTTGTTTCGCTTTGGCGGTAACTTTTCAATGTGCGAAACAAGCTCCAACCAGTCGGTCAACCAACACCTTTATGCGCTCCTTAAAACATTGATTACAATCTCATAAAACATATATTATAATAATTTTCTTCTCAAATTTCCACCAACCACCACGCTGAGCGATGGATGGACAGTTTCGAGTCGTACACCCACGGTGTGTCTGAAACCATTATTTGCGAAAATAAAGGCAATCATTTCGGCACCCACCCTTTGTATTTCGACCCTTTCCTCAGCCTATTCGGTCCATGATCTTTCTGTAATGGACATTTCCTTATCTTCCCTGGACATGAGCAACATCGTTCTTGCCACACGATATACGAATGCGAAAATGGCAAAGAAAGCTTTCAGTTAATAACTGTGGAAGTGCTCGTTGAACACTAAGCTGAGAAGCAGGCTATGTCCCAGTGAGGACGTAATGCCATCTGGAGAAAGAAGAAGTCCCTTTGTATTAATAATCGAGCATCTTCTCGGTGAATTTAAAAAAAAAGTTCTGCAACCTTACGCAAGTATTCGTGATTTGACGGTTCTCCGTTAAACAGTTTCAGATACACCGTGACACCTCGTGCGAAAATCTCCCCCTCCCATTCGCCCTCGACGCCGGCAGCTATAAGGCGACCCACTGAGACGACTCCGTATTCCAAGAATGTATGCAACTCTTTCGGCTCATAAAGAGACCGTTGACCGATTTCCTCGCACTCCACCGCCACAAAGTACAGGAAGCAGCCAATGAATATTTATTCGCGTGAAAAGGCCGGGGCATATTTATTACGTTATGTTTTCGGAACAAATAAGTGTAAAATATAATTTCACATCGCATCAAGCTGCAGTTCATCATAAATGCCCATTACGACCGACGTTGCTCTTTCTCTCTCTGTGGCAGTTCACTTACTGGACCAGCAGAACGTAGGCACAGGTTATTGCTCTAAAAGGGTGCACCGAGTTGAAAAAATGTGCAATTATGGGCGATGAACTGCCACGTATACTTGTGAAGAGGACTTGCACTACATCTGGTTTATCGATGCGTAGTGAATTGGAGTCGTTTGAGGAAAAGCGCTTTCTTGATGCGTATAGTAAAATATTGACGACTAATGCCATAAAAAGTTTTAAACACTACTAGTACGCGCAATTAAAAGCGTGGAAAAGTTTGTTTTCTTTGAGAAATTGTCTTTTTGTCTTTCTAGGCGGGACATAGTCGGCATCTCAGCCAAGTTTTCTTATGTGAAGTTCCGAAATTATAACCTGGAACAATTCTTTGTCAAATTACTATTTTTGCATTCGTTTATGTGAAAACTAAAAAAAACATGGGAAGTCTAATATATATCAAAGTCAAAAATAATTTTCAACCCAAGAAGATATACTTGGGAGACGGGGACCTGGTGTAGTAGTTTAAACACCCCCCTTTCACTCCGAGGGCCTGGGATCGAATCCCATCTCCGAAATAATCGCTTATGACGAAACTTTATTGCGACGACTTCCTTCGGAAGAGAAGTAAAGCCGTTGGTCTTGAGATGAACTAGCCTAGGGCTAAAAAGAAATCATAGCTAGGGCCAATAGGAAAAAAATATAATCAAAACTATTGTGTCTCATTTTAGGGAAATTTTTTTTTTATTTCTTTTTGCTGATAATGCCATAGAATTTTCTTAGCAGGATTGCGAGTTCGTTGAAATTCTATTCTTTCTCGTTTTTAAGACAGAGTTTGACATAGTCGTCTATAATTACGGATTCGAATTTCATTTTACATTTTGGTATTACAATGCCCCTTGCTTCAACGACGGAATAAGTTAAAGTTTCAAGAGCATTATCAAATTTTGTTTGTAAAGAAATGTTAGCGTATTTCATAGAATTCTGTTATCTGCCTAGACTAGTTCGCTTTTTATATTCTTTACAGATTACCTTTGCCACAGCCCGGATTACGCGCGTTTTGCTGGGCAGTTCTTCGAGAAGGCCCGAGCAAACAAGTGGGTTTTCGCGCCTCGTGTTTTCTTCTCTTCCCGGATTGCACGAGTTTTGCAGGACAGTGCTTCGAGAAGGCTCGAGCGAACAAGTCGGTTATCGTGCCTCGTGTATTTTTCTCTTCCCGGATTGCGCGCGTTTTGCCGGACAGTGCTTTGAGAAGGTCCGAGCAAACAAGTCGGTTTTCACGTTTAGTGTTTTTTTTTCTGTTCTCGGATTGCGTTCGTTTTGCTGGGCAGTGTTTTGATATGTCGTGAGTACTCAAGTCGGATTTGCGTCTCGGTGGTGTTTTTTTTCGTTTATAGCTCGATAATGTTAGGCGTGCTGCTGACGAAATTGAATGTTTCTGCCCTGTCGACGATATATTATCAATTGGTGAGCTCGTTTCATGTTTCTATGTCTAAATTTGACTCTTCAGGTTTTGTCGGCATAACAGTACGATTGTAAAGGTTATGGATTTGTTTAAAAACAATGAATAATTGGTTGCTCAAAGTGTCGACATATTCTGTTTCATATTTATCATTTTTAAAAACATATGCATTAGCTCTTGTTTTTTAATATATAAAACAAAACACAACTGGATGGTTCGACATAATAAGTGTCGGCGTTTTCTATCTATCTATATACCTTAGTATTATCTTGATTCATATTTTTACTGTTCGTCACCAGAGGTGTCTAAAGATTTTGTGTTCTGTTTTCATCTATCTAAATGGATGACTATTTGAGGTTATGTGAATCGGACCAAGGTGATTCTGATTGAGTAGTTTCATTTTCCTTCCCTCTAACAAAATTCCTTCCCGTGACAACCATGAAGACCCAGACAACCAGAAGTCGCATAACAGTTTACGGACAAACTCGTTTATTAGTACAAATTGCATCACACCCGCACTACATGGTGTGCGAAATCGTTTGACCGACGAGTTTTCTCGCATAAAATGCTTTTTTATGGGTTCTTATGTACATTTCGTTTCGTCCCGCATACACATACATACTAAGTCGGATCAATCCGTAGCAGCTGTCAAATCAACTTTGTTGTTACAAATTAAGTCGTATAAAAGTACAGATTAGTTCGCAATAAAAAATACACACTCGCATTGCATACTACTTTTCATCATATAAAATATGCACGTATATCGCCTCCACTTTTGTACGTATAAGGCCTTTTCGCGACATCTTATACGTGAAACTTTGCGCATATAAGCATCGCATAACGCAAAAGGTGATTTCGTTATATGTACATTTTGGTTGTGTGGGGATGCAGAGGTATACTCGGTCTTTAGTAACAATGGATGTCACACTAACATTCCTTCCCATCCCAGATGACCGTAAAGACGTGACCGGCGCCGTTATAGATCTGTAATGTTTGGGATTCTTGAAATTGTACTCTGGAGATGATAAGCTACTCCCAAGCTCCGTTTGTTGGTTCTTAGTGCAACTTTGATTATTCTGATCAATCACGGAGTAGCAACTACGAATTGTACGGTCATAAATGCTCATGCTCATGCTCTCTACAGATTACCACATCAAATTCTAAATTTGTTTATTAAAATTATTATGTATTGTTTTTCAACCACATGCCCATTCGATGAAATGTTCGTTCGACCACACCTACTTAAGACTATCAAACATCGACAAGTCATTTTTGTGCACATTATTAGAGCGACAAGTTTAAATATAAATCTTGAATTACTACTGAACTGAAATTATGGAATAAAAAATGAACATGCACCAACAAATATTCATGAAAAGAATAAGGTTCCCTTGTACAGTAAATTCAGATACAAATAATCCAAAACCCATCGAACTAGATTGTTGTGATTGTGGTTTCCAGTAAATACCTCCAGCACATGCATGTAGGATACCCACCTGCACTCCCTGCAATGGTTGTTGGGCTGACAAATAGAATTCCGATTCTGGTTCGGGGGGCCCAAATGGCAAGCACAACCCGATCCCAAGCAATTGGCTCTTGCTGGTTTTATTTTCTAATTTGTTTATGCAAATTTCAATCAACAAGCAGCAGCAGTAGTGGGTATCGAAAAAGCTTGTTTGGTGCCGTTTCCCCGCGCCCATTGCCACAGTTGCAACAAATTTTGTTGGAACTTCTGAGCCTGCCCGTTGTTGTACTGGTGCAGGTATAGGCTGAGCTGCTGGAGTCTGGTAGTTAATCGGAGCCGTTCGCCAGTGGCAGACCACATGTAAGCATGTGAACAATTGTACTATTGGCTACAATTGAACAGGTACTTTTAACAAACTTTCTGGTTTGGGGTCGGATGCGTGGGCCACGTGAGAAATTTGGATAATATATGTAAGGCATGCAGCTGGTGATTTAGTTTCACGATGGTGAGTGCAGTTCAAGAACATATGAAGCTTACATAAGTCTGCGAACAAGGACAATAATTAAGTTAGTACAACCATTCAGAGTTTTTTCAATATTATCAAGCAAGGCAGATTTTATATAAACAATAATAATTAAAATACACTGAAACCTCAATTTGCGTATTCTTTTTTTTTACGTAAATACAATTCTATGATTCATTAGAGCATATTACTGGTAATATCTGAAGTAAACTTCAGAACACTCTAGAATATAGTCTCCAGTTCATCAAGCAAGATCTACGGACCTGTAGATTCTTTGCATTTGCAAAGAAGCTCAGAGCAATGTATTGATTTTGTTGTTGTATTTTTATGTTGAATTTAAGTGATGTTCTGGAATATAGGTCCTAGAATCTACATGTGTAATTAGGTGCACAGTGGGCATCATTGACGCTTTATGCACAACTAGTAATTCAATAATGTATTTTTCATAAAATTCAAATAAAGTTCCGTTGAAATACTTACTGAAATTTAGCACTTTTAATTAACAAGCATAATTTGTTTCATATTGAAGACTTTTGCATTTATGTACCAAATCAGAATTTTTTTAAGATTTGAACTGCGAATCTGAACATGAGCAGCATGAGCATATATGACCGTACAATTCGTAGTTGCTACTCCGTGATTGACCAGAACAATCGAAGTTGCACCGATATTTAATGAATAAGGCTTAAGATTAGCTTACCATTTTTATGTGCACAAATCGAGAGTTCAAATTTGAAAGTTCGGCCACGTTCTTACGGTCATCGGAAAAGGGAACGAATGTTAGCTAGACAACCGTTGTTACAAGAGACCGAGTATACCTCTGCATCTCCACAGTTGTCATGAAAAGGATTGGGTAAGAGGGATAAGGTAAAGATCTGGGAGTCACCAATGATTGGTGATGCGATCCATGATATAATAACGCCTAACCGGGTTCACGATATAATTCGATAATCGCATTGTACGCCGAACAAGTGTTCATCACTTCAACACTCGTCCACGCAAGAGCAAGCAACGCGATCAATAGATCAAACACTACTACCGATCCGCGGCGTTTTTTTCATTTCACTACGCGAACGACGCGGGACAAGCTTGGTCCTGCCCTCATCGCCCCCACAGAAGCAAGCATCAAGGTCGAAAGATCAAACACAATTCTTCAGATTTTAATTGCGAATCTTGATAAAAATAATGGAAGTTCTTAATCATTCAAAAACTTCTGGAAAGACAGTCCGTAAGATCTACAAGATCTACCAACGTAATTATTGATTGTTTGATAGGTGGTACACGTCTAGTAGAGTCATGGTATTAAGATATATGAATTGGCGTGTTCAATAGGCTTTTCTTCATTTAATACCATACTGGAATATACATCCGGAGATCTGCATCCGTTGAAAGTAACATATTGATACAAAGCCTGCATTCAATGTGGTTTTTGTAGGATCAATATCATTGATACAAATAAGCACTATTTTCCTTTCACATCTATGAATAGTAAGGGACATAAATAAAATTAATTCTCAGTCTGCTTAAACGTAGGGTTGAGGTGAAGTAGCCCATCATTCGTTTTGACATCAATGGTGACTTTTCAAAGTGGTAAATCAATAATGAGTAGTTTATTTTGACTTGAAAAAGTATCACTGTACGCGCCAACATACACTCCCGTGCATAAGTTTGGGTTCACTTCCAAAAAACATACATTTCCTCAGTATTGGATCGACCAAAATTTAAATACAAGGTGTCATTAGAATCGTAATCTTATATTCTTTGAAGGGCACTCACGAAATGTTTGCGGGAAAATCTGAAAAGTAATCAAAATCAATGAAACAGTCAGTCAAGTCATCGTGCAAAAGTTTGGGTTCACCTGAACTTTCTTAAATTGGTGAAATCTCAAACCAATCATGTACGCGAAATTATTCGCGCCCAAAAAAGCTTTAAACTATTAAAATGAGTTGAAAAATGGCAGAGATATTGACAAAAATGATGTGCGTGCTGCTCAGGTGAACCCAAACTTTTGCACGATTTGCATCATACTGAGGGATGAACCCAAACTTTTGCACGATGACTTGACTGACTGTTTCATTGATTTTGAATACTTTCCAGATTTTTCCACCAAAATTTCATGGGGTCTGTTAGAAGAATATAAGATTACGATTCTAATGACACTTTGATTTAAAATTTTGGACGACCCAATGCTGAGGAAATTAGATATGATTTTTCAGTGTGTTTTTTTGAAAAATGTATCAACTTTAAGTAAAAAGTTAGTACCGTCGGACGGGGCTACTTTTGATTTCAGGGGCTACTTTGGACACTCACCTTTTGTATTTATTAGCAGCGTAAATATCAATCTGAGCAATTTTGTGTCTTCAGCACTTTTATTAACCAATATATGCTCTACCATTAGGCATGATTTTTTCTGGGAACAACATCAACAATAACAGGATAAACAAGAAAACATTTCAAAAAAGCCCGAATAAATATTCACAAGGTATAAAACATTGGCTATACAAACATTGTTTGAATTTTACCCATGTCTTGGAAACTTATTGGGAGCATCACAAAACTATCAAATCGTCATGTTTCATGAAAATCTTGTGATTTGTTTTGCTTAAAATTGTTGTTTTATTAAAATAATTTATCAAAGGTCTTATTTCTGCGACTTTTATTTTATTATAATGTTTTGGTTTGTGTATTTTACAACCTAAAAAAATAATAAAATAAATGTTTGTAAAAGTGAATAGACATAAAACACATATATTTCAATTCGTACCAATGCCAAATTCACAACATAATCTCTAAAAAACTATTTTCGTCATATTTTACATGAATTTGTAGTACAGAACAGTTGCATCCTTCAAATGCCTAAATTAAACTACTCTTAAGCCAGCTCTAAACTACTAAGAAGCTAAAAGCATATTACAAAAGCAAACTTACTTCTTTACGATCTTGCTAAACTTTACTTCATAGATTGCGTTTTTAATGAAAATTTCTTACTGGTATTAAATAAGTTACCGGTATTAATGTGATCCTTCAACATATCGTTCATATAACAGTAACAATAAGAAAAAAAGAGTATTTATACATAGCTCATTCATCATCGCAGTACCTAGTAGTTACGTCGTTCGTTTATGTCAACTTGAAAATCGAGCACTCGTAACTGATAGTTCCATTTAAGAGGAAGTTGAAAATTTAAGTTTCATACTGCAAACTGAGAATAGTGAATGGCATGTTTCGTTGAAATTTGTTATATATGTGTAATTGATTCTAGCTTTGCAATTTTCTACATTAAGTTTATCAATGAAAAACGTTCCATAACACCACAGCGGACGACAATCTATTGAATCAGTTTGAAAGTAATAAGGAAAAATCATTTCATTAGCAAATTGGGAAAATGTCCAAAGTAGCCCCTTTTTTGTCTTGAAGGACACACTTTTTTCGCTATTCAAGCATTTTTGTTATTTCTTGATGGATTTGCCTCATATTTTGCACATTTGTTACGTACATATACAACTTAAATATAGGCAAAAATTATCAACATCTATCCATAATTCTAAGAGTTACAAATCCTCAAAGTTAAAGAATGTGGAAATAATGTCAAAAGAAGCCCCGGTTGACGGTATACAAAATTTAAAAAATGTGTTTGGAAAAATAAATACGAAGTAAGTATAACTCTTTGCCTTTCAGATGAGGCTTAAAGAGTTTCAATCGGACTTGTAATCACAGAGATATGGACAGAACACTTTTGTATGTTTTTGAGGGGGTGAACCCAAACTTTTGCACGGGAGCTACTCCTATCCCTAACTCCTCACGGTACTGGCCGGGGTACGAGTAACCTTGGGGAAGATCGGGTAACCAACCTCCAGTGGGAACTTTGGTCGTCTGCTGACAGGGAAGGGGGGTTTGCCTTTGCTTCTGCAAACCTGAAGTGTCTGTACTCCATGTAAGGAGCGGCTCACAACAGCGTCTGTTCCTCATGTCAGGGGCGGCTGATCATCGTCCAAGTGCAAGGAAAGGACTCTTAGCTAATCTGCGCACTATGGCCCTCCGAACATTTAAAGGGAATAGTCCTCCGGGAATCTAGGGGGTTGGTGTCAGGCACTGCAAGCCAGCCGTAAAAAAACAAGCAACGAAGTGTGCAGGAAGGGGTGCACGACGTTAGGCATAAATACGTTAGGCATAAAGACGTTAGGCATAAGTACGATAGGCATAAATACGATAGGCATAATGGACGTTTGGCATAATAGATGTTTGGCATAATGGACGTTAGGCATAATGGACGATAGGCATAATTTTCAAAATGACTTACTTCTCTTCCAAAGGAAGTCGTAACTATGACTTTCACGTCATAAGTGACTATCTCGGGGATGGGATTTGATCCCAGGTCCTCGGTGTGAGTGGCGTGAGTTCTAACCATAGAGCAAAGCCATGCTGAAGATATCTTAGTTCGGTTCCTAGTCGATCCAGGAGCTTTTCGTTTTCTTCACTTTCTTGGCCATGAAGCATAATCGTATATCGTACACAAATGAGAAAGCCAAGAATAAGAACGACGCTGTACATGATCTGTTGCTCATCTTTTGGGTTTGGTTCTACACATATAATGGCAAATTTTTCATCAGAGATTATCCCTTCTCTAAATTGAAGGCTGTTCTTTATAGTTTTGATGTCAACAAAATTATTGGAGTTAGTGCTGCTAATGTCTTAATCAGAAAATTTCCCTTCTTCTATAAATAAGCTGTTCTTTCGAGACATTAATGTCATTATTGCTTTTAATATTTCCATCATACATTTTGCCTTCTTTGAATCATAGGCTTTTCTTTATACTGTTAATTAAATGGTTAGAGGAAAAAACTGTTTGAGAAATTACCTTCTTCCAAAATATGTTGTTATTTGTATTTTTATTTTTCTAATAGTTTTTGGAATTGTTGATGTAAATATTTCCATCCGAAATTTTTGTTTCGACTTGCTGTTGATTGATTATGAGTAACAGTGGGCAATCAAATAAGTTGTAGGAGCTCTATGCAATAACATTGGGAATATAATTTTGCTCCTAAATGCACGCCATGTTTAATGCTGGATACTGTGCTATGTTGAATTTGAACTTGACTTTTGTAATTAAAATAAATATTTAATCAAATTTTACTTCTTAAACTCGACGAATTTCGAGGAAATTGATTGAAAATTATCGAAAATTGTTTGCATCAGTAGCAAAAGAACCGTTCTCACTACATTTAATTGATGAGCAGACTCAAAGTAGCAATTTAACGCCAAGAAGATAGTTGTCATACTACCAGAAAATTATTGCTAAAGATAATGTCGCCTATCATAACATAAATTCTTGACTTGCCTCTCGATTATTGTCTTCAAGGTACTCATTTGCACTATAAGTATTAACATTTATATGGAAGATTTCCCTTCTTTAGAATTAACTCAATTATGTAAGAGAAATATAACACAAAAATGTCATGAACTCATTAAAATAAACATCTTTAGAAACAAATAACACTTTGATTGCATATTGCAAATTTAAATTGATACTTACAAAAATGGATTGAGCAGGATTTTGTAATGATAACAATAACAATGACAACCAAATTTCCTACATATCTGTCATTCAGTTCATGGTCACATTTCATAGCACCGAAAAAAGTCAATCCAATCCACCCTTTCGTAACGCTTTTCGTATGAACATCGCACTATTTTATGAGCTGTCACAGCTCACAGCTTAAGGACAGATACCCACCCCCATCAGCGTAATTGAATTTGTAAATGAGCCCGAACATTTTTCGATATAAGACGAGTTTCAAATGACACACGCGCAAGTTATTTTATGCCAAACGTCCATTATGCCTAACGTATATTATGCCTAACATCCATTATGCCTAATGTCTTTATGCCTAACGTCCATTATGCCTAACATCTTTATGCCTAACGTCCTTATGCCTAACGTCTTTATGCCTAATGGGGTATACTCTGCAGGAAGTGTGTTCAAAGGGATCAATGGTTTGAACGTTTAGAGGTAACCATACCATCTACCAGAGCTGCGACAAAACTGGGAACAGCTTTTATAGTGATGGGTAATATGCAGAGGCGCGTGATCGGGTGGTGGCCGATCAATGCAAGATAAGGCTCAAAGGCCGGTTCTTCAACTTCAGCATAATAAACGTGCACTGTCTTCACTCCGGAAGCACTGATGGATGATAAAGACGCTTTTTACGCGCAGCTCGAACGCGAGTATGACAGCTGCCCAAACCATGACGTCAAAATCATCATAGGAGACCTAAACGCTCAGGTTGGCCAGAAGGAGGAGTTCAAACCGACGATTGGAAAGTTCAGCGCCAACCGGCTGACGAACGAGAACGGCCTACTACTTATTGATTTCGCCGCCTCCAAGAATATGGCCATTTGTAGCACCTACTTCCAGCACAGCCTTCCATACCGATACACCTGGAGATCACCACAGCAGACAGAATCACAAATCGACCACGTTCTGATTGATGGATGGCATGTCTCCGACATTATCGACATCAGGACCTATCGTGGCGCTAACATCGACTCTAACCACTATCTGATGATGGCTATACTGCGCCCAAATCTCTCCATCGTCAACAACGTATGGTACGTAGCAGCTATCAACAATGCAGCTGAGAGCAACGTCGGGGACGTGGGACGGAGTCGACGGAGCTATTGGTTCGATGAGGAATGTAGGCAGATTCTGGAGGAGAAGAACGCAGCGCGAGCGGTCATGCTGCAGCAAGGGACCCAGCAGAACGTAGAGCGTTATAGACGGAAACGGCAACAGTAGATCCGCGTCTTTCGGGAGAAAAAAACGACGCCTGGTGGAGACGAAGTGTGAAGAGATGCAACAGCTGTGCCGGTCTCAAGAAACACGCAAGTTCTATCAGAAGCTCAACGCATCCCGCAACGGCTTCGTGCCGCGAGCCGAGATGTGCAGGGATAAGGATGGGAGCATTTTGACGAACAAGCGTGAGGTGTTCGAAAGGTGGAAGCAGTACTTTGACGAACATCTGAATGGCGCTGAGAGCAAATGCAATGAAGAACGGGACAACGGAGGAAATGCCTTTCTCAGTCCTGGGGACGATGGAAACCAACCAGCCTCCACTTTGAGGGAGGTTAAGGATACCATTCATCAGCTCAAGAACAATAAAGCTGCTGCTAATGATGGTATCAGAGCTGAACTCATAAAGATGGGCCCAGAGAGGCTGGCCATTTGTTTGCACCGGTCGATAGGCACAAACTGGGAAACAGAACAGCTACCGGAGGAGTGGAAGGAAGGGGTAATATGCCCCATCTACAAGAAAGGCGACAGGTTAGATTGTGAGAACTTTCGAGCGATCACCATTCTAAATGCGGCCTACAAAGTACTATCCTAGATCATCTTCCGTCGCCTGTCACCGGACCATCGACAACGGACTAGATCTTTACTGTACGGCAAATCCTCGAAAAATGTCGTGAATACCAGGTCTCAACGCATCACCTTTTCAACGATTACTAGGCGGCATACGACAGTATCGACCGCGTAGAGCTATGGAAAATCATGGACGAGAACAGCTTTCCCGGGAAGCTCACGAGACTGATCAGAGCGACGATGGATGGAGTGCAAAATTGTGTGAAGGTTTCAGACAAATACTCCAGTTCGTTCAGATCCCACCGGGGACTACGACAAGGTGATGGACTCTCGTGGCTGTTGTTTAATATTGCGCTAGAAGGTGTTATGCGGAAAGCCGGGCTCAACAGCCGGGGCATGATTTTTACGAGATCCAGTCAATTTGTTTGCTTCTAGAATGATATGGACATTGTCGGTCGAACATTTGAAAAGATAGCAGACCTGTACACCCGCCTGAAACGCGAGGCAGCAATGGTTGGACTGGTGGTGAATGCGGCCAAGACAAAGTACATGTTAACTGGTGGGGCCGAGCGCGACAGGGCTCGCCTAGGTAACAGTGTTACGATAGACGGGGAAACGTTCGAGGTGGTCGATGAGTTCGTCTACCTTGGATCCTTGCTGACGGCTGACAATAACGTTAGCCGTGAAATACGGAGGCGCATCATCAGTGGAAGTCGGGCCTACTATGACCTCCACAAGAAGCTGCGGTCAAAAAAAGATTCACACCCGCACCAAATGTATCATGTACAAAACGCTCATAAGGCCGGTAGTCCTCTACGGGCATGAAACGTGGACGATGCTCGAGGAGGACTTGCAAGCCCTTGGAGTCTTCGAACGTCGGGTGCTTAGGACGATCTTTCGCGATCTTTGGCGGTGTGAACCACGAGCTCGCCCAACTCTATGGCGAACCCAGTATCCAGAAGGTGGCCATAGCTGGAAGGATACAATGGGCAGGGCATGTTGCAAGAATACCGGACATCAACCCTTTAAAGATGGTGTTAAATTCAAATCCCGTTCGTAAAAGAAAGCGTGGAGCGCAGCAAGCTAGGTGGGCGGATCAAGTGCGTCTCGATTTGGCGAGCGTCGGGCAGAATCGAGGATGAAGAGATGCGGCCACGAACCGAGTATTGTGTCGTGAAATTGTTGATTCAGTGTTATCTGTTTAGATTTTAACTAGGGAAAGTGTACCAGTTATGGCCATAGTGGTTCCCTATTTGGCCATATATGACATTTTAATAACTTTCACATTTTAAATCTTTTTGAATACTCTAAAATAGAGATATATCTTAAATCTAACTACTACTACACACACACACACATTTTCAAAATTTGAAGACATTAAAGTAATCACGTATGGCGAAATAGGGAACCACTATGTCCATAACTGGTACACTTACCCTAAATAAATAAATGAAATGAGGACACGCCGAGTTGAACTTTGGGATTTGAGTGTGAACTTATAATACTCTTAACCTCAAAAGTGCCAGGTAGCGCAGAAACTTAGTTAGTAATGCAACTCATCAAGCGTGCAAACGTCGTGGGTTCAATCTTATCTGAGTAAGATTGTTTGTTTTCATAATTTGTTCATGTTAACACACGCTCAATAAATCAAAAACGCTTCATTTTCAATTCTTGGTTTTGCAAAGTCTTGGAAATGTATGTAAATAAACAAACATTGCTTTGTTCTTTGCTTAGAATTATCCATCGATATGAAATGTATAGCAAGATTGTTGATTAACCTTTGCGTCCCTGACCTATTTTACAACCAAATTCCCCCAACACTATTCATATTTCGTGTCCTGTTCTAAATACATCAGTCAGATGCTCGTTTCCGGATTTATACGGATGATCCGTGGGGTCTGTTCGAGGGTCATTTGAGATGTTTCATAATTATTTTGCGCGGATCAAACAAAACAACAGTGTTTAAAATGGAATTATAAACCATTAGTATATTCCGACTCTCTAACTCATATGGAACCATTTTGACCTGTTTCGGATTTTCGGGAACCTGTTTCCGGGGTATCAGCTGGGGACCAAAATTTAATCAGCACAAACTATATCATGCGACACATCAATCTTCAAGATTGTTCAACAGAATTATGATGTAATGCATATTGAGTTATTTATCACACCATAGGATCAGTTAATAAGTACTCTGGTATGTTCTGGAGTTGATTTCGGGACCCTAGAACAGATCATCACTCCGATGATTGCAAACCTTATCATGCGACAGCTGGGAGTACAAAACGAAATTTTTAACCCAAACTGATGCCCCAGGAACCGGTTCAAGGTAATCCAGAAATGGCCAGAATGATTCCAAATGCGGCACAATGGGGCAGATCGCTGTTTTCGACGGCCAAAACCTCTAGTACTCTAGATATGCACCCTAGAGGTTTGGTGTCTTCGACAAAGTGTTTTGGAATAACTTGTACTATATTTTGACACATTCAGATTTGATCTAGATAAGTGAAAACTGATCTAGATCAGTTTTATCTTTTGATAGGAGCGTCCTAGCAAAAAACTTTCTTCTGCAAAGTTGTTCATTGAAGCATTTTTGACATTTCTTCGGAAGACACTTACACTCTATCACTGACGTGGATTACAATATATGACAATTTAGTAAAAACAGTCAAAAAATCGATTTTGACCATTTTTTCATACAAAAATAAATGTAAAAAAATATTTTGTCATCAAGTATCAGAAGCTTAACTATAACAAAGTAAATTTACATCATTTACTAGCAAAATTTTCAGATTTTATTATGTTTTTGATAAAAACAGTCTAAAAATAGTGTTTTACAAAATCCAGGATAACTCATGAAGCGGCAGATGGCGGCAGCTAATTTTTTGTATACGACTAGTCAAGAACACAAGTTTCATTGTTCCGAAGAAAGAAAAGTGGGGCCACGTGGGGCTTTTTTGTTGTGGTGGTTTGAAAATTTGATGAAAATATGTTAAAAAATGCTTATATTTGAGAAACTTTCCATGAATTTATATTTTCCAAATGTATTTCTAAAACATATTGCATGTTGACGAAGTGATTCGAAAAAGTCATCACCAAACTGGTATCGTATAATATGGCTTTTATTAAACACAATACTATTACTCTAATAAAAATCAAAGGAAAGATAGATAGGTAGATACACATATGGGATAAATTATCTTGAATTCCGTTTAATAGTTTATTGGAATACCAGTTTAAGATGACTTCTTCAAAACACTTCGTCAACATGCAATATGTTTTAGAAATACATTTGGAAAATATAAATTCATGGAAAGTTTCTCAAATATAAGCATTTTTTAACATATTTTCATCAAATTTTCAAACCACCACAACAAAAAAGCCCCACGTGGCCCCACTTTTCTTTCTTCGGAACAATGAAACTTATGTTCTTGACTAGTCGTATACAAAAAATTAGCTGCCGCCATCTGCCGCTTCATGAGTTATCCTGGATTTTGTAAAACACTATTTTTAGACTGTTTTTATCAAAAACATAATAAAATCTGAAAATTTTGCTAGTAAATTACATCATTTACTTTGTTATAGTTAAGCTTCTGATACTTGATGACAAAATATTTTTTTACATTTATTTTTGTATGCAAAAATGGTCAAAATCGATTTTTTGACTGTTTTTACTAAATTGTCATATATTGTAATCCACGTCAGTGATAGAGTGTAAGTGTCTTCCGAAGAAATGTCAAAAATGCCTCAATAAACAACTTTGCAGAAGAAAGTTTTTTGTTAGGACGCTCCTATCAAAAGATAAAACTGATCTAGATCAGTTTTCAATTATCTAGATCAAAACTAAATGTGTCAAACTATAGTACAAGTTATTCCAAAACACTTTGTCGAAGACACCAAACATCTAGGGTGCATATCTAGAGCACTAGAGGTTTTGGCCGTCGAAAACAGCGATCTGCCCCAGTGTGTGCGGTAGAGATTTGGAATACCGGGTACCCCCGTTGGTTTGACCACATTTAATTTGAACACTTTTTAATCTGTACCCCGCTAATTTGCACATCGTTCAGATTAAAAAAGCTCATGGAACGGAGTAAACTGAAAAGGAACGCTGTGGAACGGAACGCAGAATCAAAACAAAATAGTGAAAGAGGTGACCATAATCACGTTTCTAGGGTGACTAGATGTTCAAATTAAAAATGGACCCCGATGGTTTGCATGAGGTACCGTTCAAATTAACGGGGGTGTACGGTATACTAATGGTTTATGATTCAGTTACAAACAATATAGTTTTGTTTGATCCGAGCAAAATAATTATGGAAATGTCTCAAATGACATCTGAACAAACCCCACGTGACATCCTTATAAATCCAGAACTGACTGTCCATTTGAGGTTGAAAATACAGGTCACAAAAGTTAAATAGTGTTGTGCCAAAATTTTATTGAAAATTATGTAAATAAGAACAAACAAATAAAAAAAAAGTTTGTGAAAATAGGTCAGGGATCAAAGGTTAAACATATATACAAATACCAGAGAATATTTGAAATGTTTTCATAAAAGATCTTTTTGAACTTTTTACTTGAAAGCTCAGTTATCAAGAAGACAAGTTACGATAAGCAACTATACTGTTACGAAAACACAAAGCATGGTCCGTAGGGCATCTAATCAAGCTACTGAAAGACGAACACCGACGGGTTCAATACTCCTTCAATGGGCCTTTTTTCACCGATTGTTACACAAATTTTCAATCAATTACCTTTTTATAAAATAAATCTCAGGAATCAGTTGAATTCAGAATTCTGCAGAATGATTCCACAAATTATGGAATTTATGGAACGAGGTCTTTTCACAACGTGGTTGATTTAATAATTTCCCCCACAATGACCACACAGGCGGTATTCGATGGGAAAGTTTTCATTAGTTTTTTTCATTGGTTTTTCAAATTGAGGAGAATTCTGTAATCGGTATCAACCAGCACCATACTCAGTTGGTGGTGTGTAATGATCAAAGGCAATTGATTTTGAGACAACTGAAAGAAGGGTTTAAAGAATAATATGAACTCAAGTGTTGTATGTAAAATTAAGGCATTAACAATTCATTTAAATAAATACTGATTGAGCATTAGTTTAATTTTAAATCGGTTCAGTTTCGTCATTTCAATAATTAATCCGTAATTGCAATTAGGGATAGAATTGCACATTTCAATGGAAAATCCATCATTTTTTAACGCACTTCCAGGCTTAGTATTGTGCACGATGTGTGTACTCTATGATTGCATCAAATGGGCTGCCACAATCATCGGTGATCCGGTTTAGGGATTAATTAATTCAAGAATGTAGTCCAACCGTCAAGTGTTTTTGGTTTTGCTATGGCAGTCAAAAACCGCATGACCATCGAGTGGCAAACATGGAATTCCATATGATGCTCATCAAGAGGCTCTGCCGCAGCATATCTGATTTCCCACGAACCAATTCCCATCGAGAGTTGGTGAATGGCCACGAATCTGACGACTACTGCTAAACCGATTATGAGGGATTGATTGCTTATCAAAATATTTATCCAATTTCCAAATAAATCCCCAGTACCCGGTTCCTGATGCTATTTTATCCATGCCGCTGGCAGCTGAGTGAACAACCGTATATAAACAGTTCTGGCAGTTATTTGTGGCCGGGAGTACATTTTTTTCCATAACTGTTCGCCATATGTCTAAGCACTTCGGAGAGCATCCGTGATTGGTCTTCGATAAGCAGAAAGATAATCACGATAATAAGTCATTCCTATCACTCTTCAGTAGCACTGCTGAGAGCGACTGCCTGCTTGGCAGTCTTGTACACGCTTAAACGAAGTTACACAAAATTGAGTGCGATTCGCACGAACTCTTGCTCTTCTGGACCAACACATCATGTTAAATTTCAACAAACTCTAAAAATTGCTTCTAAGCTGATTTCTTCCTCTTTTTCGCAAATTATTTTACACATAAAGAAACTTCTGTTACTAAGCATAACTGTGTAGCGCCCGATTTTGTGTAACTTTATTTAAGAGACTAACTGCCACACGCGGTTGGCACACGATACGATACGACAGCAGCACCAAAGAACCGAATCGATGATAAATTATGCCCCGGAATTATTGTGTACACAATCCCGCACACAGAGGCACACACATTTTGTCATAACATATTTACATTGAGCGACGTGTTTGTCAACTTCCTTCACCTTCGGTCCCATCTTTGGAGGATTCCACTCTACAGGCTTCTGATTGGAAGCCGTCGTGAATGCCACACTTAGTAAACGTCATTATGGGTGAATATTTGAGTTATTAAAAGAGTTGAAGATATCAGTGCCATATCCGATATAATTAGTTTAAATTTCATAAATTGAAAAGTTTTGATATGTTCTTCTTCTTTCTACGTCCCAACTGGGACAAAGCCTGCTTCTCAGATAAGTGTTCTTATGAGTACTTCCACAAGTCGAACACTCGACACTGAAGAAGTCTGTAAGTCGCAGACGAAATAGGCCTATCTGTCAAGATAAGCAACACATATTTGAGTTTAAAGGTATTTGCTCGCCTTACAACTGATTTTAGTGTTTTATTTTTTTTTGCAAAAGTGAAGTGTTAAAGTTCAATTTGTAGTTTTGAACATACTCTAATAATCCCTCCCCTTAATTTAATATAAGAAGTGTAGTGAGTACTTCCACAGTTATTAACTGAGAGCTTTCTTTGCCGATTGACCATTTTTGCATGTGTATATCGTGGACATGTACGAAGATACTCTATGCCCTGGGAATCAAGAAAATTCCCTTTACGAAAAGATCCGTGGCCAGCGGGATTCGAACCCACGACCCTCAGCATGGTCATGCTGAATAGCTGCGCGTTTACCGCTACGGCTATCTGGGCCCCGTTTTTATATGTTATTTCACTTATAAAGTTAACATCTGAAAAAATAACACTGAGTCAACAATTACGGGTTACGATTCTCAATGTGTGCCCAAATCTCTCCATCCTCGGTTCTGCCCTACACTTACCAAATTGCTGCGCACTTGGTCGACCAAACTTCCTCGCTACGCGCCTGCTACCATCCAGATCCGAAGCGAACACCATCTTGGCAGGGTTGCTGTCCGGAATCCTATCCCATCGTATCCTGCCAACTTTGGCCACCCTCTGGATACATGGCTCGCCGTAAAGTTGGGCAAGCTCGTGGTTCATCTTTCGCCGCCACACACTGTTTTCCTGCACACCGCCAATCCAAGGCAACCGACACTCGAAGACTCCAAGTGTTTGCCGGTTCTACTCGAGCCTCGTCCACGTTTCATGCCCGTAGAGCACTACAAGGTAGACGAACTCGTCGACCACCTCTAATGTATCCCTATCTATCGTACCACTGCTTCCAATGCGAGCCCTGTTGCACTTTGCTCTACCTACTAGCATGTACTTTGTATTGGACGACAAACAAATTGACTGAATTTCAGGAAAATCGTACCCCCGTTGTAAAGTCCGGCTTTCCGCATAACACCTTCTACTGCAATATTGAACAGGCACGAAAATCCATCACCTTGTTGTAAGTCCCCCGGCGGGTTTCATATGAACTGGAATGTGTTCTTATAAGTTATTAGAGCCTCCCGGGAAAGCTGTTCTCGACCATGATTGTCCTTAGCTCTACGTGGTCGATACTATCGTTTGCCGCCTTCAAATCAATGAAAAGGTGATGCGTTGGGACCTGATATTCACGACATATTTGGAGGATATGCCGTAAAATTCAGGTGTTCGCCAAAATGCAGCTCCCACTTTTCGATCACATCACGTTCGTCTTTCAAGATGCTCCCATTTTCATCCCTGCCCATCTCAGCTCGCGGCATTAAGCCATTGCGGGATATGTTGAGCTTTTGATAGAGCTTACTTGTGTCTTGAGAACGGTACAGCTGTTCCATCTATTCGCATTCCGTCTTCTCCAGGCTGCATTTTTTCTCCCGAAAGAAACGGATCTGCTGCTGCCGTTTCCGTGTGTAATGTTCAGCGTTCTGCAGAGTCCCTTGCAGCAGCATGACAACCGCATAGCTCTCAGCTGCATCGTGTATGGCTGCTTTCACTGTACTCCAACAGGGAGCGACTTTTCCAGCGGAGATGGATGGTGGCTCTTAGGAGGTCCCATGAGAGATGATCAATCAAAACAAACAACTAGCGAAATATGAAGGAGAGGCTACCCATCAGTAACCGGCTAGGGTTTTCACCATTAAAGGAGGCAACCTACATTAACTTAAGTGAGAACAGCGTGGTCAGTGACCAGACACTATGACGACGTCAGGTACTGCCTGCTTCAGGGCAACATGTGAAGTGATTTATGGCCCGGGACTAATCGAGGCCATGAAATCGCAATAGGGAAGTACCTCCCGAAAATGCAGGTGGCTGCTGAGCAACTTGATGTCATCATCGAGTTTGTTAAGAGCAAAAGCAATATCAGCAAAGACTTGAAAACGAGTCTACTGAAATTGCGACATTAGGACTACGAGAAAGCCAAGGAACAACTTGACAAGATAGAAGGCAAAAGAGACACTTAGTAGTGTCAGACTGAAGAGTTTTCCTTCACAGGCAACGCGAATTTATCAGATGATATTGTACGATACGCGATGCGAATGAGAGGGCCTTCCGAGGACGAATACGTGGCTAAGGGAGAAGTGACCTATGCGCCCATCCTCGAGAATGGATAAACTGGCACGAGCTGAGCTCCGCGAACAAGAGGACATGACAACAATGAAGAGGCCAACACCACTTCATAGGCCAAGAAAGTCAAGAAAAAGGTGCCACGGGATAGCCCAAACCAGACAGTACTTCCACAAGAACCACGGACGCAAAGCAACAGTAACCCGTGGATTAGCGTTGGGCAAATTTGTCCAGAACATCGATGTTACTGAATCGATTCACATTTGAACTGTCGAATCGATTCACCGATTTAATCGAATCCTTTGCATCGATGTTTTTGAATCGATTAAAATCGGATGAAAATTGAAATTTATGAAGTTTGAAATGGGACCAAATGCATTTGTATTCGATTTTCACATCTTTCAATCAAATCAGTTTTGAAAATCAATAGAAGCGATTAACTACTTCAAGGCTAAATCAACTTATGCCACGGTGTGTTTCGTAGAACAACTTTATTACAAAAAAATAGGTAAGTCTGAAACTTCGCCACAATAAAATCTAGGTCTCTCGCGTTCATTTGCTGCCAAAACCAAAATAATCGGTCGGGGGGTCTAGAGTAAATTTTTTTTTGTTTGATTTTGAGTGACTTGCACATTTGTTCATATTTGCGTATCTATGTGTTTATGTACATTAAGACCATTTAAAATTTAAAAATGTTTGAGAATCCAATCTCCCATATGTTTCTTACCATCCTTACTATAAAAATAGTGTTCTGTAAAATTTTCAGCTTTATAGGTGGTGATTTAAAGGTGGCCCAAAGATAATGTAGGTTTATATGGAAATTACTATGAAGAAATTTTGAGATTTGTTCCAAAAACGCTTGTACTGTAATGTAAGTACAAACTTATTATCCCATTGTAAAAACTCAATCTTCAAACCATAATAAAGAAATTTGCTGAAGAGAGAAATTCAATCCGACGGATAGCAGAAGAAATATTCATGAGTTTGATTGCTATTACGGTTAACTCTCCCTTACTCGATATTCTGTATCTCGATATCGAGTTAGAGAACCATATTAAAAGTTGGTTTTCATGGCTAACTCGATGGTTCCTTGGATGGCAGTTGCACTGGTTTTGTGTTCTGTAACTCGATACCTCTCTAACTCGATGGTCCCTTCAATATCGAGTAAGGGAGAGATGAGCTTAATGTGGGATTATAGCCCTGCAAACATGTACACAAATCCCAAACCCATTTTAGCCTCATGATGTTAGTTTCTTATCTTTTCATAAACACTGTGCCATTAAGAAAATAACTTAAAAAATATAAGATTTGAAGCTTTTCAAATACCATCCAAAATAGCATTTTTTTCAGCACCAAGAGGCAAGTATGTTACAAGGTTTATCATATGCGGAGCTCTCTACTAGTCAATTCGAATAACTGAAATTGTTTTATTTGAATTCAGCGTGCACATATACAGATTCCTACAGAATATTCATACAAATTTCACAAATTATTGTTTTGTTGGCAAAATAAGATAAAACTGATGAAATGATGTAGCTCTAGTCGCGATGAATTTAAAAAAAAAAACTTAGTTTATGTAGCCAAAACCATGTGAATTCTTTTCAATAATGAGTCAAACCTCGAATTTTCAAGAGCACAAGTCTAGAGAAGCAGACAACCGGTAACTCACTGGTCACTCGCTGGTGGCGACCAATCAATAAAATGTTAAACGCAAAAGGTTGTTTGGTTCTCTAGATTTGTGCTCTTGAAAATTCGAGGTTTGACTTCGATGCATCTTCACCTTAGGACTAGATCATAAGTTTTGCGAGAAATATTCCCTAATAACTTCTCACATCATTATGACCAATTTAATTATGCTTATTACAGCTTTTTTGACCAAGAACAATTTTACCTTCCATGCCAAGGTGTTCAAATGGTTTGATCTTGCAGTTTGTCCCGTATCTCCATACGTTCAACGCAATGCTCGTCGGTACAAAAACACATAGGGAGCCGGATCCTATCCTTGGTACTTTTGATTCACTTCGGCAGTGGGGTTTTTTGAAATCTACTGAGTTCATATTTGGCCACAATATGCATCGCGTTGGAGTGCTTCTCATTGCAAAGTTTCAGACAATTCAGCCGAGAAAAACCCTCATGCCAAAGTGAATCTTGGAAGAGCACTGGTAGCTCTGCACCCTATCCATAAATACTTCACACAAAATTTAAAAAAAAAATGTTCTAGACCCCCCGACCGATTTTTTTGATTTTGGTCTCAAATCAAAGAGCAAAGTCTAATTGTTTTTAGTTCGAAATTTCAGACTTCCCTATTTTTTTGTAATAAAGTTCCTCCACAAAGACACCGTGTATGGTTTCTTCTCCACAAACTTATTAGGAAATATTTAACGATTTCAACAAAATGAATCGAATCAAAAAATCGAATGAAGAGAATCGATTCATCCGATTTTAGGTGCTCCAAACATCGATTCAAAAAATCGATTAATCGGAATGCAAACATCGATTTTCGGAACATCGATTCAAAATCGCCCAACGCTACCGTGGATACGAGTTAGAAAGAAGAAAGTAAGGACAAACCCGAAAACGGAGCCCAAGGAAAAAGCTAAACCGAAAACAGCGAAATGTAGGAGCGAGGTCCTCGTTATCAGAACAAAGGAAGCGAAATACGCCGAGGTTCTGAAGGCAATGCGAAGCACGGAGAAGTTATCGCCATCGGGCGCAGATGTGCGGAGCATAAGGCGTACTATGATTGGTGAAATGATCCTAGTCTTAACACTTCAGTCGTCGCGCTGTATTTTGTACAACAGTGGTGAAAATACATCGCTTATCGTACACAGCATCAGCGTAGAACCATTTCTGACGGTGGCAAACCGCGCGACGACTGGAAGGTTAAAAAAGGACGCCAAGCAAAAGACTGCAGTCTATAAGCAACTGGCACAAGAAGTACTTGGCGACGAGGTTGATGTAAGATCCCTTACTGCAGAAGCGACTCTCCAGTGTAAAAATCTGGATGATGTCAACGATGCAGCGGAGGTCTCGGCTGCCCTTAAAGAGCAGTGTGGCATCGACGTAGCCAGTAAGGCCACCCACCTAAGAAAGGGCCCGCAGGGCACTCAGGTTGCAGAGACTAACAAAGCGAAGAACTTGGACATACTCAAGGTAAGCTGGTCAGTTTGCCGGCCTCCTGAAGTTTGTTTCTAGTGTTTCAGGAAGGACCATATGACATGGAAATGCAATGGTCCCGACAGAAGTAAGCTGTGCAGAAAATGCGTCACCGAAGGCCATAGGGCAGGCGATTGTAAGCAAATCGCCAAGTGTTCAATATGTGTCGACAGAGCTGATAACTAATAGGTCCAAATGTCCGGGAACAATCGGAGTATCAAAGCAGCCAAAACGGAAGTAACACAGTTAAATTTAAACCACTGTGATGCAGCCCAGCAGCTGTTTTGGCAGACAGTCTCGGAAATGAAGACCGACATGGTGTTATTATCGGATCCATACCGCATACCAGCCAACAACGGGAACTAGGTGGCGGACTGGTCTCAACAGCTAGCACCTATAGGGACGACAGGACGATACCCAATCCAAGAAGTAGTCTTTATCTAAAATAACGGTTTTGCGATAGCAAAAATCAAAGGCGTGTTCTATTGCAGCTGTTACGCGCCCCCCAAGGTGGTCGATTGAGGAATTTTCCCACATGGTCGACAGAATTATAGCCGAACTAGATAATCGGCAGCCAGTACCGATAGCTGGTGACTTTAATGCATGGACAGTGAACTGTGGTAGCCGCTGCACCAACCCAAGAGGCCAATTATTCCCAAGTTATTCCCTGGTCGCATTAAATGTAGAGCTGGCGAATGTAGGTACAGTGAGAATCTTCCGCAAAAATGGTACAGAATCGATTATCGACGTGACGTTCTGTAGTCCTAACCTCTCAGGTAGGGGAATTCGGGGTAAAACCGACACCCTAAGCTTATTGATAAAATTTGTGTACTTTCGCTTGTTAAACGAACCTAAAATTGTTGTAGAATCACATATTGGTTATAAATCTATCAATCCTTGCGATCGCTGGATGATATATTAAGCTTATGTAGTGATTTAAATCAAATTGAAATTTCATCATTTTTAGGTGAGACAATTTAGAGTGCGGGTAAGATCGACACCCTGTTGGGGTAAAACCGACACTTCCATTTTGATTTAAAGTACAGAATTTATACGTTGTGAACATCAGCATCACAATGCATATTTGAACGAATGCTTTAAACGTGACTTTCGACATTTATGACCCCTTACTCCAAAGGATTAATCACATATTACGTAAATTATTGAGGAGAGGCCAAAGATCCACTAAATATATGTGAAAATTTCAAATGTCCCATGCTAAGGTTACAAAGTTGGGGTGAATACACATGGATATTATTAATTTGTGTTCATGAAATGCTTACGAAGATGAAGTTGCAGCGATAATTGTTTTTAAAAATAAATACTGTTTTATTTTAACAAAACAGAAAAGTGTTATTATTTTTAGATGATAAAAACTGTCGAACCTCATAGTTTATAAATAAACAATAAGATTAATTTATGTGAAAGTATTTCAAATTCTATTAATTCTTCAATTTAAAATAAGAAAAATTTCTCCAAGCTTCATCAAATTAGTTGAAACGTGATAACATAGAAATATTTTTTGAATACTTAATGATAGCTTGTGGCAAGCCATATAGTGTCATATTTTACATGTTAACAAATTCGCCATCCATGAACTTCACTGTAATTCTAAAAATAAAGACTCACATAAACTACAGAGATAGTCTTCCGATTAGAAAGATTCTCTGAAGTTAGATTATGAAGCAAAGAAAGGTGTCGATTTTACCCCAAATGAAAGTGTCGATCTTACCCCGAGTGTACATTTGTTTTTCAATAGCGTTTTCAGCTCTCGAAAAACCAAAAATTAATTTCTCCTTGATGTTGTATCAACGTAATAATAGTAAATGATGATGTAGCCGCAGAACAAAAAATGACTTTAAAAAAATTTCACATGCGAAATAGTTAAAGAATAACAGCGAAATATTGCATCTGCTGTTGCTTCTATGTTATCCAATATGATTTTGTTATTTATGTTGGCAGTTTATTGGTAGCGTCAGTTGTAATGTCATTCGAAACACAACATTTTATAAGTTAAGATAGAGCGTGGTGGAAATTGCATGAAAATCTGCTCAAAACTTGAAAAATCAAAGGGTGTCGAGCTTACCCACAGTGTCGGTTTTACCCTGATTTCCCCTACCATGAACTGACGCGTTAATGATAGTTATACTCATAGCGGTCATCAATCGATTCGCTATAGTATAATATCAGGCGGGCGGAGGGCAGTGCGATGTAACTCGACCCATGTTGGAAAACAGGGCGTTTCGACGGCGATGTATTCACTGAAGCCCTGAAGTACGAACGGAACATTTTGGACCTAAACGGTGAAGAGCTAGTTGCTGATATCACGAGCGTGTGATACTTCTATGCCGAGAAAAGTTTCTCCCAGAGAGAATAGGCAGTCGGTGTACTGGTGGTGCGTATCAATTGGAAATCCTCGAGCAATCTGCATTCAAGCCTGACGAAGAATGCAACGCGCTCGCACAGAAGCACAACGTGAGGAACGCGGTGCAGCATTCAAAGAGGAAAAGTTAGCTCTCAAAAAAGAAATCAAGAGTCGAAAACGGGCTTGCTTTGGTAGTCTATGCCAGAGTGTCAATTCAAGTCCATGGGGTGACTCCTACAGAGTGGTAATGGCTAAGACCAAATGTGCCATATAGCGCCCCAAGAGAAGTCACCCGAGCTGCTGCCATCGATAATAGAGAAGAGTATCCCGCATCACTCCACAAGACCATGGCTTCCAGCGCCATATGCGGTAAAATAATGAGAAGAAGTGGCAAGGGTGACAAACGAAGAGATGGCAGAAGTCGTGAACTCATTCGCATCATATAAAGCACCGGGACCTAAATGTTGCCCTGAAAGCATCAGTGAATGCGGATCCGGACATGTTCAGAATTACGATGAAAGCTGATTACGATACAACGGGCAAGTTGTTGGAGAGGTTGATCCTCAACAGGCTAGTATCGTACATGGCAGGTACGGACGGCCTGTTCAGCAACCAGTTTGGATTTAGGAAAGGTAAATCTACTCCGGACGCTACCCAGTCGGTCGTTCAGACAGTTGAGGTAGCAATCGAGCATAAAAGGAGCGGAATCCGTTACTGCGCAGTTGTCACTCTGTATGTGAGAAATGCGTTCAACAGCGCAAGCTGGGAAGTGATAGCCTTCAGCGCCTAAAGGTACCGGTGCTACTAGGAAACTATTTTGATGGTAGGGTTCTAGTGACATAGAGGAGGGTCAGAAAAGTGTTCGTATTACCACGGGAGTAGTTTCGAGGATGATGTCTAGCAGCTCTGCTGTAATTGCCAGCAAACGCAAGCTCCTGGCAGGCATGGCGCTATCTATACTGAGGTACGGAGGAAAAAAAGGTCAAAAGCACTTAGAACGAGCAAAAACCTAAAGCAGTTGAAGCACGTATAGGATCATGTGTTTAAGAGTAGCAAGCACATACGGTTTCAAAAGAGGCCTCGTTCATTTCCCCCTTGAAAAAGCTGAACAATGTTACAAGGGACCAGCTTCGGCAAGGCTAATCCATTGCAGCCAACTCTTGGTAGGCGCTACAAATCTAACATAATGTGAGTGACAGCCGTATTCCAGCACTCGGCATCCGCACACATTCTCACTATTATAATGTCGGGGGACGTGTCTCCTCCGCATGTTGCGAGCATGCGATCTCTCACAACAATGAAACGCGGGTAATCAAACACGACATACTCCGCTGTTTCCTCCACACCAGCACAGTTGGGGCACGCAGGAAATTCTGAGTGCCTAAACCTTTGCAGGTACTGCATATAGCAACCATGTCCTGACAAAAACTGAGTTAGCTGGAAGTACACTTCCCCATGGTATCTGTTATATCAATCTGACACATTTGGTATTAGCCGATGGGTCCATCTACCTTTAGTGGAGTTATCCCATTCCTGGTGCCAACCTTTGAGCGTTGCTTCTATACACGCGTTGCGGACTCCTCTGGTACCTCTTTGGTTGAAGCATTGTACTTCATCCGGCTATGATGCACACGGCCTCTTCAGATGCCGTCCGGTATGCACTTGCTACTCTTAAGCACATTATCCAGTACGTGCTTTCCAACCGCTCTAGGTTTCTGCTCGTTCTAAGCGCTATTGACCAGATTGGTCCTCCATACCTTAGTATGGATAGCGCCACGCTTTTCAGGAGCTTGCGTTTACAACAGAGCTGTTAGACATCATCCTCGAACCAAACGCGCCGCTACAGCCGTAGATGCCCTTTTACAGGCATATTCAACGTGGCTAGCGAAGCTGAGCTTTTCATCGATCATTACCCCAAGATGCCTAAGCGATTGCTTGGACTCTATGGTGCAATCATCTACCGAGATAAGCGCCCGTTGCTCGGACTTGCGGTTGTTGACCACCACCACCTCAGTCTTATGACGGGCCAGTCCTAGTTTTTTAGACTTCATCCATTCCTCAGCTATGGAAATTGAATGAGCTACTGTAAACTCTACTTCCTCCATCGATTCGCCTGCCTCGTTGAAGTCCAAGCAGAAAGTTCATTTTTCCAGAGTCGGCGTCATTTTTTTTTTATTTTGCACGCGTTCTGAGTGTTTCTCGATGGTCCTAGAAGTCGATTTCGGGTTCTTGCATCGCCGGAGTGTTTTTTTTTGTGCAATGAGCATGCTGATTAAAGTGGATTACGGTTACTCAGTCAAGGATGGACGATCAATTGGGTGAGCTTGTTTCATGCTTCTATTTTGAGTGTACAATATATTATGAAACGTATTTTATCATGACAACGGTAGACATGACACAGTGTCGACATGTTTTTCCCTCCCCACAAACAAAACTCCTTTCATGACAACCAAGGAGATGCAGAGGTCATAGTAAGGACGTGGCCGGCGCCCTTATTGATTTTATAATGTTTGGAGTTCTCGGGAGTCTACATTGAAGATGGGAGGCTACTTCCCAAGCTACATCTGGTGCTCCTTGTGCAACTTCGATTATTCTGGTCAATCACGGAGTAGCAACTACGAATTGTATGGTCATCAATGCTTATGCTTATGCTTATGGTATAATTATGGTTTTATCATATCAAGAATGAACATCCAATGTTTGAGGAAAGGGTAAATTTTGTACTAAATATATCAAAATTACAGTGCAAAAATTTATTCAAAAAGCGCAACACAAAAGAGTAATTGATATTTGAAAGAAGGATAATTTCTGGATAAATACTGAAATACAATCACTTTCCTCATATATTGTCTTCTTAAGAAATCTTTGGTGTCATACTCATTATACCGAACGACTATTATGCCAAAAGACCATTATGCCAAACGTTTTCAAGCCAAATGTCTTTATGCCAAACGCCTTTTTGTCAAATGACCTACCACCGCAAAAAATAGGCATCGCCATTCATTCACTACTCAAAAAAGGATCGTTCATAATCCACATGGTTATTTAGCGGAGGGAGGGGTGTTGGGCCAAAGAACACGACAAAGCCTGCTTCTCTGGTTTAAACACTTCTAAAAATATTACCTAACTGAGAGCATTCTTTGCCAATAGATCTCCTTTCAAATTTGTATGTGTCAATGAACCACGTGTACATTTATTTTTGGTTTCTAAACTTCCTCTCTCTCTTGTGATGTTTTATCCATACAAATGTTTTAAAATTAGTATGAGGCATTGCCTTAGGTCAGATTACATTTGGTGTAAAGACTGCAATCTTGGAGTAATCTCGGAATGCAAAAAAGAGGTTGTAATTTTTGGACAAATCGTTGTACTCTAACAAAGTGTCACAGACGGTTTCCCCCTTCCCACCATTTGAATCCAGTACTGATTCTATCGTTAATGAATTGTCGTTATTTTAAGATATTTATTCGACCTCAACTGTATCCTGCCATTGTTATATCAGAGAAAATTAACTGAAAATTTTTAAATCAAACTCTGAAGAGACTGCATTCTCTGAATTTTACTTGAATATTCCAGATTTATTTCATGAAGATACATATGTGTTTCAGGATGCCATGCCTAATTAACCTTAGAAGTGAGAAAATTGATGAAACTTGTTTCATGAAGACCATTTTTATGTAACAAATAGTTGTTCGGGATCTCTACATGTCGAATGAATGCAAAAACCTTATATAAAACCTTGCCATTTACGCGCTATGAATACCATGGTTTTGTTTATCCAGAAGGATCAGTTTCAAAAGGATAAGTTTGTCCAGGATCATCCAGCAGAACATAGCACGCAATAAGTTGATAAAAATACATTGAAGAGATGGTAAATGCTAACAAAGCGAGTTGCATACTGGCTATTGTAAGCTACTAACTTCTAGTTACCGCAAGTACCCTGGCTTTAATATGTTTGTGCCTCCAATAAACGAATTTTTGCATCAAAAATATACGTTTTCACCAACTACCACAATTGGCACCCTGGCAACATTCAAACGTCATTTGTTTTCCACGGCAAGCTTCACAATTTTGTTTCACTCGTAAAACATAGCACTAAACAGCTCTTTATCGTGGCACAATTACACTTTCATGATACCGTTATCTGTGACACGACATTTTTTGTCAAAAGATGCCGGTTACCCAAACAACCGAGCAATCCGCCATGTATATCCACGCTATTCACGAGTTTCCGTCATTTGTTCATTCTAATTCAAACAGGCTCACACTCATCGTCTGAGAGTCAAGTCAGCTCCACATCCGCCACCCCGCATTATCATCGCCTCCATCCTCCCCCACCCATATCACAGAAATATGCAAATTTCCGCACGTAATTAATGAATTTTATTCCGTTAGCAAATAATTTCACTTTCATTTCGACACCATCAACGTCGGACTCGTCATCTGGCTATCGTCTTCTGCTCCTCATGACAGGCGGGCAACCACGGCGTCGGAGTTGTTGGCTGGTTGAGTTTTATTTGGCCGCGCCCACGAGCGACGACGTTCCGTCCGGTGCTGCTTTGGCAATGAAACGTGCAAACAGAGCAACGAAATGCGAAAAACGGCAAATGAGCCAGAAAGAAACAATCGTCGCCGTCTTGGGCTAGGACTGCGGGACAGATTAGATTTGCGTCTCATTCGTGGCAGTGAAGGGGGACGACCGCTCGCGCAAGAACTCCGGCCGAGAATACCTAGACCTAGCCCAAAGCGGACGGAAAATGTGAATTAAAACTGATAACGTCATGCAACCGGCTGGAGTTCGAGCTGGCATTTAGAGCCACCCACAGCGAGCGGTAGCTGGGGCGGCTAGGTTTGTGAGGAAATAGAATCATTTCCATGGGGCTCACGTTTCCACGCAAATAACTTGATTTGGGCGCTGGAGATTATCAACTCTCTGGCGAACTTACAACACAGCGTTGACTGAAGAATGCACAGCTCTTTTGGTTACGGTGCATAAATTGTTGTATTTAATTGCTTTCTATTATATTTGAAATGAAATATCTATATTTTCAAGACAAATTTTAATATCAATTTTTCGAAAATGATGGCATATTCAATATTAGTAATAGAAGGTAATTTGTTTAAAACTGCAAACCACAGAATTTATCTTCAGAAATATATATATATATATATATATATATATATATATATATATATATATATATATATATATATATGTATATATATATATATATATGTATATATATATATATATATATATATATATATATATATATATATATATATATATATATATATATATATATATATATATATATATATATATATATATATAATATATACATATATACATATATATATATATATATATATATATATATATATATATATATATATATATATATATATATATATATATATATATATATATATATATATATATATATATATATATATATATATATATATATATATATATATATATATATATATATATATATATATATATATATATATATATATATATATATATATATCTGTTAGATCTTAAGTTCGGAGTAGTGAACAAAAATATAATAGTCTGCATAAATGCTTCATAAACTACGTGTTTATGTTTTTGAAAAAAAGAAAAAGGAATTTTCGTTCATGTGGACCATCATTCTGTTCAAAATGATCTTTCCAAAAAGTTTACTGTTGGCAAACTGATTGGACGACAGCTGGAAGCTTCTGCATGATTTTTGTCCGGTTTTTAAATTAATACAAGGAAAGTATGTCAGGAAAATATGCCAACTAAAACATTTGTTAAATATAACAACTACTTTCTGGAAGTTTCTTGATGAGGATGTATAGAATTCCATAATTGCCTGGAGCTTTCATGTTTTTGATTTTTTTTAATAATAGTTCTCACTTCTTCCAAATCAATCTCCCAAGAATTTTCGAAAACGTAACGTTCTCTTGATTGAGAATATTTTCGAAGTCCTGAGTAACTTGATTTTCAATTGGACTAGTAAGTCCTAAATTAAAATTGTGCGCGCTTTCAAACTGCGTAGCAAGTTTTCGAGCTTTTTCGCGATTGGTTAGTAATAATTTGTTTTCCTCTTTCAATGCCGGTATTGGCTCCTGAGGTTTTTCTTTTCCAAAATTTTAGATAATTTCCAAAGGGGCTTAGAACAAGGGTCCAATTGAGAAATTTTATTTTCAAAATTTTTGTTTCTTAATTGTGAAAATCGTTTTTTAAATTCTTTGTTAAAATCCGGCCATATAATTTTCATAGCAGGATCGCGAGTGCATTGAAATTGCCTTCTCCTCACATTTTCAAGACGAATTAAGATTTCATTTTGGAATTGCAATGCAACAATGGAATTTGTTAAAGTTTCGAGAGCATTGTCAATATCAAGATATGTTTGTACAGAAATGTTAACATCAAGATAAGAGCCAATATATGTTTTATATACATTCCATTCGGCTCGTAAATAGTTGTAAGTGGAACTGACAGAATTGAGAATCACTTCATGGGATATTTGAAATGTACCAGGGACATGATCAGAATCAAAATCAGCATGAGTAATCAGTTGGCTACAAAAATGACTAGTGTCGGTTAAGACCAAATTAATCGTAGATGGATTTCTAGAAGAGGAAAAACACGCAGAGCTATCAGGGTATTGAATTGAGAAATATCCTTAAAATTCTGCCGTTAGAATTACTTTGAGAATTTTCCATGACCATTAAAGCCACCAATGACAAAAAGTTTTGACTTACTGCGAGTCAATTTCCTCATGTCAGTTTGGAGCAAATTTACTTGCTGTCCAGAGCATTGAAAAGGCAAATAGGCAGCTACGAAAGTATATTTACCAAGCTGTATTTCAACAGAAACACCCAAAATTTCAAAAACTTTAGTTTCAAATGACGAAAACTGTTGATGTTTTATACGCTTATGAATGATGATTGCAACTCCCCCACATGCCCCATGAGGTCGATCATTACAATAAACAAAAAAGTTTGGATCTTTTTTGAGTTTAGATCCAGGTTTCAAATACGTTTTAGTTATAACTGCTATATGCACGGGGGCCCAGATAGCCGTAGCGGTAAACGCGCAGCTATTCAGCATGACCATGCTGATGGTCGTGGGTTCGAATCCCGCTGGTCGAGGATCTTTTCGTAAAGGAAATTTTCTCGATTCTCAGGGCATAGAGTATCTTCGTACCTGCCACACGATATACACATGCAAAAATGGTCAATCGGCAAAGAAAGCTCTCAGTTAATAACTGTGGAAGTGCTCATAAGAACACTAATCTGAGAAGCAGGCTTTGTCCCAGTTGGGACGTAACGCCAGAAAGAAGAAGAACGTTATTAGCTGTAAGAAAATTAAACAGATCGTCCTCTTTACCATTCAAAGAACGAGCATTCCAATTTAAATTATTTAAATTATTATTAATTGAATTCATTAGAAAAACGTTATCCAGTAACAATTTGATTAGTAAATTTTACACCAACTTGGACTACTTCAGTCATAGTGGTGGTTTTGAACATTGCATCAATCATTCGATTCAATGTTTCAGTTAGAAAAATAAAATCTGAGGGAGACATATCACTTGAAGTGGGTACATTATCTGATGATTTTCAGCTAGAACTTTCGGTAGACGAAAAGGCGAAGTAAAAGTTTCCTGTGACGGCAGGGTTTTTTCCAATTGATTTGTAACAATTAGAACGGATACTCGTAGTATGAAAATGGGAGGAGTTCAAATTACCTGCTACGATATCGGCAAAGGATTTTCCTTGCGTAGATACATTCAAAATTAAAATATTCGGACGGCTACCCGACTGATTAAAATTAGTTAGTAAATGAGCATGATTATAATCTTCCTGATCATCATCATCATCCTAATAAAGCGATCGTTAACTGATAAAATGAGCATTGTTCGAAACTCTACCAGGCAAATTCCGGAAACGACCATTATCGTAACGGATATGACTGTTCATCTGCCTGGCACGAGCCTCGACGACTCACCTACGCGAAGGGCAAGCCCACAAATTTGACTTACGATTGCCCCTGCAATTGGCGCATAAGAACTTATCGGTATCTTCCATCACGTCCATGCATCAGCATCCATACGACAATTGTTTGTACCATGACCCCACTTTTAGCATCGACGGCACTGAATAAGGTTCTGGTAATTTCCTCCAGGTTTCTGGAAATGAACTAAGTAAAAGCCCTTTCCGAACAAAGCCGGTTAGGTTCTCTTTTTCATAATGATTACCTGCACTGGGGAAAATCCAAGTAAATTATTTATTCCATTTTTGATCTCTTCAGGTGACTTATAGTCACTTGAGAGACCTTTCAAGACGACTTTGAACAAACGTTCAGTTTTGTCGTCATAAGTAAAAAAATGTGCTTCTTCTCTTCAAGATGTTTGAGAAGAATTTCGCGATTTTTAAGAGTTTCAGGCGAAACGCGACAGTCTCCTTTCTTTGCGATTTGGAAGAAGACCTTGATTCCCCTGATGGAGTTCAATATCTCCTGCCTAAATCCCCCAAATTCGGAACAACTGACCACGATAGGCGGCACTCTTTGTTTCTTCATTTGAATCAAAGAGCCTGGGCCAGAAACTGCTTCGATTTGGTGTTCGGAAAATTTTTCTAGAGCATCAAACTGATTGCTCATTTCGATGCAATAATCAACATTAACCATTTCACCTTTGGAAGCCAAAAATAAAATCATGGGAAGAGTTCCTCAACGGTATTAATTCCACCCACACGACAACCGAAATCTGGCGCAGGGTAAACGCCATCAGTGGGAAAAGGCGAACAAACGGACTATGTATTCGGAACGATAGGGAAGTTACTCGTGATCCAGTTAAGGTGGCAAATACCTTGGCTAAGTACTTCGAAGAATTTTTATCGAGAGCTGCCTACAGTGACTCTTTTGCTTCAAAAAATCCAGCAACTGCACTTTCAAATGTGGCCATCCCCGAGGATCCAGAAGAGTCTGAATACAATCGATTATTCTGTATAGAAGAGCTGTACTACGCATTAGAAGCAAGTAATGGCAAATCATGTGGACTAGATGAGGTAGGCTATCCCATGATTAAAAGATTACCATAAAGGGCGAAAATTGCTCTGTTAGACGCCATCAATAAGGTTTGGACCACAGGAACAATTCCTGAACCATGGAGCAGAAGCTTAGTAGTTCCGATTCCCAAGAACAGTGCAGCATCCACAGATGCCAAAAACTACAGACCAATCTCTCTCACAAGTTGTGTCTGTAAAATTATGGAAAGAATGGTGAATCGGCGACTCACAACTTACTTAACTGAAAATCAGAAACTCGATAACCGTCAATATGCCTTCCAGCGCGGACGTGGAACCGGTACGTACCATGCAGTTCTTGGCCAAGTATTAGATGATGCACTCAAAGCAAATCTTCATGTAGACTTCGCAGCTTTAGATTTGTCTAAGACTTATAATAGAGTGTGGACTCCAGGGGTATTACAACAACTCATTAAATGGGGTATCACTGGCAACATGGCAAAATTCATCAAAGGTTTCCTCTCAAACAGAACATTCCAGGTGATTGTTGGAGATGATAAATCGGAGGTCATGAAAGAAGAGACTGGTGTACCTCAGGGATCGGTGTTGGCAGTATCCCTTTTCTTGATAGCTATGAATAGTGTTTTTGATCGGCTACCCAAAGGAATATTTGTGTTTGTATACGCAGACGATGTACTCTTGGTAGCTGTTGGCGCACACCCAAGAGCCTTGGGAAGAAAACTAATGGCAGGAAGACGCTCTGTTGCGAAATGGACAGATAACGTTAGCTTTCGGATGGCACCGGAAAAATGCGCTATTACCCATTGTTGTAACCATCCACATCACCCGTGGAGATTGCCATTGACCGTTGGGAACATGGATATACCGTACAAAAAAGTCTTACGTGTTCTTGGTGTTACGATAGACCGGAAACTTACTTTCTCGGTACATTTTGCAAGCATCAAAAAGGAGTCCAAAAACCGAATGCGTCTAATTCGAGCAATTAGCAGTCGACATCAAACTTCAAATAGAAAAACGATCTTGCAAATTTCCAATGCCCTCATAACAAGTCGTTTACTCTATGGAATTGAAACTACATGCCGTGCTTCCGAAGTTCTCATCAATACTCTAGCACCTACTTATAACCGCTTTGTCAGGTTCGCCTCTGGATTACTCCCAAGTTCTCCAACATTGGCCTCATGTAACGAAGCTGGTGTACTCCCGTTTGAATTTATTGTTGCAAAATCGGTGGCAGATAGAGCAATTAACTTCATTGAAAAAACTTACGGTCTTCCTCCTGACAGAGGCAGAGAACCTTCTTCAGAAATACGCCAACGAAACACTCCCACCGATAGCAGGACTCCATCGAGTGGGAGACAGACGTTGGAATACAACTGCTCCAAGAATAGATTGGGAAATGAAACAGCATGTTAGAGCTAAAGACCCACCTTGGAAAGTCTCTTCGTATTGCAACGCACTGATAAAAAGGAAATATAAGAACCACAAACATATCTATACGGATGGTTTTCGTGGTAATGGTGAAGTAGGTATAGGAGTGTACAGTCATTCATCAAAAGTAGCAGCCAGATTGCCTAACTGCTGCTCTATATTCTCTGCTGAAGCAGCTGCTATACTTTTAGCGCTTAGAAACGTACGAGAGGAACCGGTAGCAATCTTTACTGATTCCGCTAGTGTTCTGTCAGCCCTAGATAGTGGGAAATCTAGTCACCCCTGGGTACAAGAAATCGAAGAGAGAACAACCGCAGCTACAACTCTATGTTGGGTACCGGGGCACTGTGGTAACGAAGAAGCAGATCATCTTGCGTCAACAGGAAGAACGATGAACCAAAGAATCATGCCTTCCCCCGGAGTTGACATTAAAAGAAAACTGAAGGAGCACCTGATTTTGGCGTGGACAAGAAAATGGCATACTGAACGCAACCTGTTTCTACGTAAAATAAGGGATTCGACCGAAAAATGGAATGACAGATTGAATCAAAAGGAACAACGAATTATTTCGCGTCTACGAGTCGGTCACACCCGTTTGACCCATCCTCACTACTCCAATGAACAGCAACCACGATGCGAAATATGCTCAGTACGTCTTACGGTGGAACATATACTAGCTCAATGTCCTCTATACCAACCAGGCAGAGATGCTTTAGGGCTGAAGTACTCAATTCGGGATATCTTAAGCAACGATCGAGAAGAAGAAGAGAAATTGTTACTGTTTCTAAAACAAATTGGATTGTATGACAAAATTTGATTTTTTTTTTGCAGAGGTGAACCGACTTGAAAGTTAAAAACCTCTTTAATAAAGATAATAATAATAATACTAATAACCTTTGGAAGAAAGTTCGCATTCCGGAGAAACGTCCTTTCTTCCATTCTTGCCACGTTTAGTGACATTTTTAAATGAATAATCGAATCGAAAGAAGACGAGACCTCCTAAGAGGTTTTTTCCGAAGACGGTGTCCAAGAAGGATTACCACCGCCAGCTTCCACCTACGGGTCCAACAAAAAATCAAAGGCACGGGTCCAAACAAGGATCGTAAAAGGATCAATAGTCAAAAAATAGTACTGTTTTAGTAGCACTGAGAGATACTGTTTTTAATTTAAGCACTGAAAAGTACTGTTTTATTGCTTTAGGTAGCTTTTAAAAAACTTACAAGAGCAAAGAGAATTCGTGTACGCACAGCACGAAAGTAAGATGCGCACTGATAGACTGCGAAATGTTTTTTTTCTTTATTATAGTGTTTATTAACTTTAAGCTAGTTCAACACTCGTCAGAAGAGGTTACCGAAATAGTGCCTCTACAAAATAGAAGAGGACCCCAAGGGGGTGCCCCTTTCGAGCCCAACCAAGAGTCTCGCCAAACATAGAGTAAAGCTATTTTAGTTGCCTCGCTGGACAGTCGTCCCGTCGTTTCTATACATGCAACATCACCGGAGACCAGGGATTGAATCCTGAGAAAATTGAGAGAATCTCTCACGTATCGCTCTCTGTAACTATCATAACATGCTGCACATTATGAGAGACTGTTTATCGTAAACTGCTACAACTTTGATCAGATTGGGGGGATAGTAGTGCATGATAAAACCCCTCTAAACATGCTCCAAGCCTGGGGGACACTATTGCTACTGGAAGTTCGTGGATTGTTTATCGTGCCAGTAAAGAAAAACATCTATCCCCAACGGTAAACAAGCGAGAAAAATGGATTTTATCATCGCTCTCTCGTTGGGGCTCTCGCTCGCTGCTTCCATTTATCAGACTTGTTACACCTTGCGATACAATGACGATCGTGGACCGCAACAGATGGGATGTTTTTCTTTGCTTGCTTTGATCGTGCTTCATTCTCAAATGAGAGCGAATTCTGCAACGCCTGCCGGAGACTATTAATTTGAAATATTCTAATAGAAAATTCACACCGCCTAATGTGAAACCTCCCTTTTTGAGAAAATTTGATAACCTAATGGAGTGTAGTCGCCGAGACTGGCGGTGGACGTCTGCTTAGTGATATTCACATTCGGAAGCTCGATAGAGCTGCAAAAGCGAGATGAAGTTGCTCTTGGCTATTGGCTTGGAGTGTTGGGTCAGATTTGTCCGTACAGGTTGATAGCTTTTAAAAATCCTATTACAGTTGACACAGTGGCCGCATCGTTTCCGAGGACGCTGCGGACTCTTCTCGAAATTCCGAACGATCTCCGGGCTGATTCATATTGCGGACATACACCAAAAAATTTTTCCATAAAATAATCGCTATTTTATGAAAGTGTCAATTTGGTGATTAATCCACCAATAAGTGAGAACGAAATTTTATTTTTCGTATTTATGAATTTAAAAATAAACTTCATTCGGGAAAGTTGTAGGTAATATTAGAAGAAACAACTTTGTTGAAGACACCGTATGCATATTTTTTGATTTTCATGTACATTTGTGGAGTTTTTTGTGGAACACCCCTAAAAATCATTTTTTTCATCATAACTTGGTTGGATGATTTTGAACAATTTTCAATTGTTCTAGTGTTATTTGTTACTTGCAAAAACGCATAACATTCTTCAAAAGAGCATATTTTTATCTCTCATACTTTTCGAGTTATTGAAGGTTTTATATAAAATTTTGCACCTTTTTGACACTAAAAATAATTTGGTCGCGCACATTTCCGCAGTCTGAAACATGTTCATCCAATGGTTTGAAACTAATACTATGAAATGTAGAGAAAGCCGCTTTTAGCCTGCTTTAGCCTGACGGTCAAAAGAAAGTCTGAAAAAATGTTTACTTACATGCAGATATAATTTACACTTATACACTCCACATTTTGATGGCTTAACTTGAATAATTGGCATCACTGTATCGAATTTTATGCAATTAAGTCAACAATATGATCAATCAACAAAAGGTCGGAATAATCTGTTCCATACTCCACTGCACTGTGACGTCACGCATCAATTTTGGCAGGTACTGGTCCTGTTGTTTACAGTTTGGACTTAGTACTTTTTTCGAATCATTCTTAATTTCGTGAAAGTTTGCTGCGAGGAGAGGTCAAATCCACTGCAGATACCCACGGATCGTATTATTCTATCTTCCTACCGTGGAAAATCGTCACCATCAGCATGCTGGTGATATAAATGCGAAGATGAAAAAATGATGGAAAAAAACGACTAAGTCCGAAACGTAAACAACAGGACCAGCAGCTGTCAAATAAGTGAGGTAAGGCTCGTCATATGCAGCGCTCTATAGTTTATCACAGACAAACAGACAACATATTCAACACACTTTTCGTCATTCACCTTTCCAACTTTAGCTGTTTATTTTTTGCAGAAAAACACTTATTGCTATTTTTTCTGCAGGAACTCTGACCTTTCTTGAGAATTTTTCGGAGCTCAGCAAAAACTAAACTATATAACACAACTATGAAACATTTATTTTTTCCTTTAAAATTCATATGCAATCCATAAATCAGTAAATATTAATGTTTTAGATTATCATCATTATTTTTAGCTTCGCTATCACTGGTTTGCTCGTTATCTTTTTTAACCAAAAGATTTCCCATCCTGATAAGGAAACACTTTTTTCTCGGGAATGCTCTAATAGATGTAATCACAGGATTTGATGTCGCCAACAAACAGTGTAATAATTCTTAGTCAGTATCAATTCTGGAGATCCTCCCTGCAATTCTTAATATCCTTGTTACATCCTCTTGAGCCTCTTCGGTCAACTGTCCAATAAAGACCAAGAAAGAAATTACCTCACTTCCTCGTATAAGGATTCAGTGTACAAAGCGTTGAGCAAATTTCTCCATAGCATCGATGTTACTGAATCGATTCACTGTCGATTGAACTGTCGAATCTATTTATCGATTCAATCGAATCCTGTGTATCTATACATTTGAATTGGAATTTATGAAGTTTGGGATGGGATCAAATGAATTAGCAGTCGACACCAACATCATTCAATAAAATCAGTTTTCATATTCGATACAACAAATTCACTAATTAAAAATTTGGTTTCTCTCCCATCAATTCATTAAGAAACATTTATCGATTTCTACAAAATAAATCGAATCAAAAACTCGAATTAGGAAAATCAATTCATTCAATTCTAGATGCTCCAAACATCGATTCAAAATATCGATTAATCGTAATGACAAATTAAATATTCGAAATATCAATTTAAACTCAGCCAAAGCTAGTACGGATGCTGATATTGGGTGCCTCTCATATAAACCAAAAAGCAATTAAACAGTTTGAAATGCATACTTACCGATTTTCTCGCATTAAAACATATTTACACAATTATGAAGAAACAATCCACAATCGCCTTCGTGTACTGCCGTTCTTCGCATATTTGGCTCGCAGCTCATAAGGTTTACAAAGAAAATGGGACAAGTAGGTGTAGATAACTATTACTAATATTCTAAAATATTTCAACAAATGCATTTTTTTTCATTCTCCACAAATTATCAACTATTTATTGTAAAATGCATAAATGTTATAATTGTGAATAAAACTAAAATATAGGGATTTCTTATGAACAAACGAAAATTATAACATTTTTTATTGGTTTAGTGGGAAAAAAATTATTATCGGTATTTTACTAGTACTACCGATGAATCTATGACAAAAGTTCGAATGACAAAAGGTCGAAAGGACAAAAGGTCGAAGAACAAAAAAGAAGGGACAAAAGGTCGAAAATCTTTTTTCAAAGAAGGAAAAATTTCTCACCAAGCAAATTATTTTCGACCTTTTGTCCTTTCGACTTTTTGTCTTTCGACGTTTTGTCCTTTCGACGTTTTGTCTTTCGACCTTTTGTCCATGAACCCTACTTCATATATGAAACTAACGTTAGAAAAGTGAACGATGAAAAGAGTGTATGATATTTAGTCTGTTTGTCTGTGGTAAACCTGTCTGAACTAGCGATGGGCGATTTTGAATCGATGTTTCGAAAATCGATTTTTTTGTTTCGATTAATCGATGTTTTGAATCGATGCTAGGAGCATTAAAAATCGAGTGAATCGATTTTCTTCATTCGATTTTTTGTTCGATTCAAAATGATGTAATTAATAAGATTGTATTAACGAGTCAATGAAGTGTTCAATATATAAATTTCAATTTCAAGCGGTATTCAATCGGCGAAATTTCAGAATCATATGCAATTTCATTTGATCTAATTTTGAATGCTTGTTTTTGTAAATTTTCATATGAGCTTGACATTCGAATCGATTCAAAAACATCGATTCAAATGATTCGATTTATTCGGTGAATCGATTCAGCACTCCTTATTTGAATCGATTCAGTAACATCGATCTTCTTCTTTCTGGCGTTACGTCCCTATTGGGACAGAGCCTGCTTCTCAGCTTGGTGTTCTTATGAGCACTTCCACAGTTATTAACTGAGAGCTTACTATGCCAATGACCATTTTTGCATGCGTATATCGTGTTGCAGGTACGAAGATACTCTATGCCCTGGGAAGTCGAGAAAATTTCCAACTCGAAAAGATCCTCGACCGGTGGGATTCGAACCCACGACCCTCAGCTTGGTCTTGCTGAATATAGCTGCGCGTTTACCGCTACGGCTATCTGGGCCCCTAACATCGATGTTCTGGTCAAATTTGCCCAACGCTAGTCTGAACAGATTATTCCGATCTGTTGTTGATTGATGTCATTGTTGATTTGATTGCATAAAATTCGATACAGTGATGCCAGATATTCAAGTTAAGCCAATATAGGGGGTAGTGAATAAGTGTAAATTATAACTGCATGTAAGTAAACATTTTTTCAGACTTTCTTTTGACCGTCAGGCTAAAGCAGGCTAAAAGCGGCTTTCTCTGCATTTCATAGTATTAGTTTCAAACCATTGGATGAACATGTTTCAGACTGCGGAAATTTGCGCGACCAAATTATTTTTAGTGTCAAAAAGGTGCAAAATTTTATATAAAACCTTCAATAACTCGATAAGTATGAGAGATAAAAATATGCACTTTTGAAGAATGTTATGCGTTTTTGCAAGTAACAAATAACACTAGAACAATTGAAAATTGTACAAAATCATCCAACCAAGTTATGATGAAAAAAGTGATTTTTAGGGGTGTTCCACAAAAAACTCCACAAATGTACATGAAAATCAAAAAATATGCATACGGTGTCTTCAACAAAGTTGTTTCTTCTAATATTTCCTACAACTTTCCCGAATAAAGTTTATTTTTAAATTCATAAATACGAAAAATAAAATTTCGTTCTCACTTATAGGTGGATTAATCACCAAATTGACACTTTCATAAAATAGCGATTATTTTATGGAAAAACTTTCCCGAAGACACTATAGTACTAAAATCATGTTTTCAAGGTCAAAACAATTTCGATCACGTTTTTTCAGCGACGGCTACAGTGTGCAGCGGCTTCAGCAGAGAAAACGGAGCATATAGGAGGTAAACTGAGGCTTAGGGCAATGTCGGCGGCCGAAACTCCCAGACCGACGCCAAGGTTAGAGAGTGACCCATCGGTGTAGCGTTTTTCGTGTCTAGTATACTTGGTATGTAGCCAGTCGAGGACGATAGCCCTAAGAATTGACGAATTGTCGCCTGCGCAAAACTGATTTGCAATCGCGTTGTCTATGTTTGGTTTCGATGAGTGCCAACAAATGTCTCTGTATCAATGAACCTTGGCTACTGAGGGGAGATCCACGTTGGCGGCCGTCCGGAGGATCCTGCACTCTTCAGAGAGGATTAAGATCTTGTCGTTGCCGAATGTTTTTTCTGTAATAGTGGCAGCTTTTCTGCAGACATTCGTGTATATGAAAAAAAAAACGGAAGGGAAGAAGACCTGCTTCGACGTAGCTTGAATCAGCTGGAGTTGATGGGAGTAAACCTGATATTATACGTATGTATTCGTGGTATACGGGAGCCAGAGTGCCAACGAGTCGGTCTAACGCTATGGAAGTGAGTTCTTACCCGTATGTTAGCCTGCTATCAATTATTGCTTGCGCAACCCGGAAGCGCACTGCCCGATTGTTCGTTCGGTGGATTATATTAAGGCGGGTTTGACAACTCTGCTTCACCGAGTCAAAGTGATGGCGGAAGGAGAGCCCATGGATAACAATGACTCCAAGCACCTTGACGGTTTTTTTTTGTTAGGAATAACTGCCCCGTTGACCACTATTGGGATGGGGTTTCGGTGGTTAGATGGACACACACGACATCTTACACTTTTCGATGCGGATAACTCGAAGCCGACTGCAGATGCCCACTTGTATACCGCGTTGGCAGCTGCTTGGGCTTTGATCCTGATGCGAACTGGTGTTATCCCGCAAACGACAAGAAGGATGTCGTCTGGGTATACAAATACATAAATGCCACCGGGAAGGAGTTAAATACTCCATTCATTGCCACTAGAAACAAGGTGACGGCTATCAAGGAACCCTGTGGAACGCCAATCTTTTCCCGATATGAGTCAACAAGAACTCGGAAGGAAAGCTTTTGTAGGAAATTCTGAATGAAACGCATGTCCCGATAAATTCTATTGAGCTAGCTTACGGAGTACTAATGGACCCCATGTCTGGTTGAAAGCCTTCAAAAGATCTAGGGAAACGATCTCGGTATGCAAGCCGCTGGAGTAAGCCGTATGTAGGACATCGCCGAGTTGGGAAAAGTAGGCTGAGGTCCCGTGCCCTGCTCTAAAGGCATGTTGTCTTTGATCCAAGAGGTCATGAGATTCCAGGAACTGTTTCAGTCGACGGTTCACCATCCGCTCCATCACCTTTGACATACAGCATGTAAGTGCAACTGGCCGGAATTTTGATGGACCACGGGAGTCACTCCGGGTAGGTCCGGGTATCATTTCGAGGATTTGATTAATCCGCTCACGGAGGTTAGGAAGGACTCCGCCATGGAGATAGATGTTCAAAACGGAAATCCTGATAGGCCCGTCGAGGCGTATTCCAACAACGGGTAGGTCTGACTCGAGCCTGAGGACCTCAAAAGGGATGGACGTCAATACACCCAAGGCGACTGAGTGTCTCAAGTTACTGCCACGGTACACAGTCCAACGATATTGGCCACGAAACGAGCGGTTGAGTTGTTCGACCGATACCCTGTTCACTTCCTGCAGAGCTAAGCACCACGGTGGTGTGTTATGAACTAGAAGTTCGAGGTTTGCGAGGTTATTGTAGAAACCAATCATGTTTTATTGAAGAAGAAAGGTACCGTAATACGGGGTATATTTGATAATGCGGGTAACTTTGATAGTGCATTACCAACCACATAATAAACTAAATATCATGGTTTCTGCTAGTCGGTTAGGTAAAACTAATGCAAGACTAAAGAATATTAGTATGACACTTCATGTAAGAACTGTTTTCATTTAAATTGAGAACTTTAGAGTATTTATATAAGAATTTTAAAATTTTTCTCGATTTTAGCATTTTTGAAACGCTTACAAACAATCTGCTCTACGATCACTATTTGATGTAGTTTTGAATAGCTAGTCACTTATCTTTGACAGCCTAGTTATCATAGAACTTGAATATGGTGTCAAATCTCTTAGCAAACATCATTTTCACAAACTGGGACCATTTTTGTAATCTTAGTCAGAAATTTCCATATAACGTTAAACGCCTAGAGGTGTGTAATGCCCTATAAATGTCTCGTGATTCATTCAATTTTGTTCTATTATCAGAGTTACCCCAAAACAGAAATCCAACTTTCCATTTAATGAAAAAATATATATCCATTCAAAATAACCCTTTTGGCAATCTATCAACTGAAATCGATAGCTAGGATGCAAGTACCTGTTTTAATAATATAAATTGTAATTCTTTGAAACAACATGCATATATATTAAAGTTTTCTTCGAAAAAACTATCAAAGTTACCCCGTTTTACGGTAATTGGTTTTGGTAGAGTTGGTGTGGGAAAAGAATCCCGGGAAATCGATAAGCTTCCGCTGGAGTTTGGAGACGTTTGCCGTAGACAGGATGTTTCGCCCAGGTTGAGATGCTGAGAAAGAGCTGCCGCTGAAACATCGGTGGGCAAAGTTGTGCTAGCTGTGCCTTAATCAGGGGTACCGTAATCCGGGGTATCATTGATCAGCGGGGTAACATTGATTGGAATCACTCATCTCGTAAAACGTTCGTATCATCATTTATTTATGGTACATTTCCAAAGCACGAATTGCGTTTCTCTTTCTTATATTCAAGTGCTAATGAAAATTAGGATTTTTGCGAAAATTGCGTTTACTGCATGCGTAAATTTATCAACTTTTCGAAACAACGATTTCAATGGTTAAGGATGACACTACCGAAGATTCATGTCTCACACAAGTTCTGCAAGCGATATGAGTAAGGAAAATATCGTTCTCAATAAAAATAGCATCGCTGAAAACAATTCCGTTGACAAAACTTTCATAAGAATGTTCAATTAAGCAACATTATCGAATTACTGTTAAGAATGAGTTGTGTTTGATCCTTAGTTCAAAAGTTATTAAAGTTTTTGTGATGAAAAATATTTGACTTTCAAGACGTTTTATTAGAGTTACAAAAATAACACATCTCTTATTTTCTGATATAATATACAATTTTATTTTGTCTTTTGAATGCCGTCGAAAGATATTTTTTATGTTTGCCCCAATCAGAGATATTCACAATCAAAGTAGGCATGTTTTTGAGAGAAAAACAACAATAACTCCTAAACGGAAGGAGATAGCGAGTTTCTTCACTCACCAAATTACGCATTTTTCAAAGCTCTAAAAGTGTTTCATAGACTACTTTGATGAGAAATTTGAATTGAAAACGCTAGAGCCAGAAAACCAGTTTTGTTCGGACCACCCTATGCCACCGTAGGAAAAAAGCTCTAAATCGGTCAATTTAAGAGATACAAAAAAACTTTTTTCGGCAAAGTTGCTTGAAATTGAATGGTCTACAACTTTGCTGAAGCATGTATAATATAATTTCTTCAAATAAGAAAGTTAGTTACACAATTTCTATGAAAATGTGGTCCACCCTAATTTTTAATAACATCAAACAAAAGGCTTAACTAATACAAACAACTTTGTAGAAGACCGTTTTTGTCTAATGTTTCATTCTAAAGCTCAAAATGCATCTTTCCGCGTAAAACTGATTCCTGGACCATAGTGCATTGGTGACTCCCAGATCTATACCTTACCCACTAACCCAATATCCTGTCCATGACAACCGTGGAGATGCGAGGTGATCTCGGTCTCTAGTAACAACGGTAGTCGCACTAACATTCCTTCCCTTCCCCGATGACCGTAAGGACGTGGCCGGCGCCGTTATTGACTTTTAAAATTTGAGCTCTCGATTTGTGTACATTGAAGAATGGTAAGCTTATCCCAAGCCCCATTCATTAATTCCCTGTGCAACTTCGATTGTTCTGGTCAATCACGGAGTAGCAACTACGAATTGTACGGTCATCTATGCTTATGCTTATGCTTATGCTTATTATCGAATTACTGTTAAGAATGTAGAATTACCTTGGGAAATTGCCTATCTCTAGGCGTATTCCGCGGTTCGAGATTTTTTTAATTTTAAAATAACTCAAAAAGTAAATGACATGTAAGCATTTGGCCTTCATATTCGGCTTCAGAAGCCATGATTTAAGTAAGTAAGGATATTTTTAATATTACTGAACGTTGTTTACATAGGTGATCAATGTTACCCCATATCATCTATATCAAAAAATCACCTAAAACATTTTTTTAAACATGCTTAAATCTTTCAATAAACAAAATACATTATATAGGCACAAGTTATTGGTGGCAGTACTTGTTTTAAAAATGCAAAATTTGCAACATTTGCATTTTCAAATGAAATATTTAGGAAATATTCAAAAAAAACTGATCAATGTTACCCCGGATTACGGTACCACGGATGATGATCCCATGTGCTTTGAGGTAATCGAATGCAGTTCGCCTCCGAGCGTCGGGGTCTCTTAAATGGCTCCGTAGCTTGTAGATTGAAGTGCCTATCTAGCGAATAGGGAGTCGTGGGTTTGATCCCCATCGCAGTTTCAATTTCAATTTGTGCATTTGACACGTGTTTCGTCGTATACATAGGGGTGGTCCATTAATTACGTAAGGGTTTATGGGGGGAGGGGGGATCTGAGATTTCTTACGCGCCATACAAATTATTTTTAATTTTCATACAAAAAATCTTACCATGGGGGGAGGGGGGGTTGAAAATCCCGAAAAATGTCTTACATAATAAATGGACAGCCCCATACATGTAAACTTTAAAACGTCAAAACCTTATAACAGCAAGATTCCTTAGTCGGGAATAGCCTACAACTTGATCATTGATTAACAGTGCAACTTGAGGCCCAAGTTAAAATGAAAAAATCACCCCTATTCTTGTTTACGTACGAATGTTCTTTCGATCGAAAACCGTTTTGCATTCCCGTTTTCGCCAGTAAAATCAAGTGGGCCATGGATTCGAACGAACAGGATTCGATCGAAAGTTGGATCCGCTGTAAACAATAATGAGGGTGAATATTTCATTATAATATTTATAAAGTAAGAACGGCTTGCTTATTATCAGAGAATCATATGCCCAAACTCCGAAAAGTTCTTAGAAGACCTTAACTTGCAAACATTCTTGCCTGATCGAGAACCAAATAAATCAATAATATGTTAAGGATTCTGAAAGAGCATAATTTCTCGAATTAATAAAACATTATTTTCTTACAAGTTTAGCGACTAAGCCAACTTGTTTTACGCACTGATTCAATTTACGAACCCCCCGAACTAGTTTGTAAATTGAGGTTACAGTGTGTAAAGAATTATGCTCAACTCTCAAGGGCAGTTCGTACTAAATGCTTAAACATCGCCGAATGCAGTAGTGAACTGTATCTTAACACTTGCGAGATATTTGACAACATTCCCAAAAAGATTAAATCTCATAAGCCTCACCCTATAACGTAAAACTCTAAATGTCACTGCCACGAATACTGTTAATGCATTTTGGTATATCATGTGCTAACAGTTGATTAAATTTACTTCAATCATTTATTTCATGTCAAACTTGGACTCAGTTGGCCTGATAATTCGCAAGACACACATGACGTGACTGATGCAAAATGCTTGTTTTTAATACAGCTGTCCATACATACAATGTAGAGATAAAAGGCCATCTTACCAGTGAGCAATTTCAACTCAAAACATATCAGCAAATGCGAAAACATCGGCACTTTCATTCGGATTGTGAGTGATCAGTATGAAACACGCACCCATTGGCAAGGCCACAGCAGCAGCAGCGCATTACTTCTCGCTTCATGGGACCTTTGTATTCCGGGCCTATCAACATTCGAACCGAACAAACGGACGATGACTCTCGGGTTTCTCCGGAGCTTGGCTGCCGATCTGGACAGAAGAAAATTAATATAATTTATCATTTCAGTGTCTTAGAAATTTATCAATCAATCTGTCACGCCGATGACCAGGCGCAACACGAAAGGTATATTGCTGCTGCTGCTGCTGCCGTTCAACTACCGGTCCTGTCGAGGTGATGAAGGAATGTCTGCTGGAGTGCGTTTGAATTATTTTCATTCCCGTGTGTCAGTTTGTTGAATGTTTGTTGAATTAATGTTGTTTGGCTAGGTGCAAGAAAGCCGTAGGAGGTGGCAGTTCGTTAGAAATGGCATGGAATTCCTTCGCGTGTGCAAGGCCTATCCTACGGCTGCAATGCGAAAGGTTTTTCGAATGCATGATTTGTTTTGCCGTTGTTCGGATCAATGACATTCTTAACCCCTTTGTGGTGCGGGGTTTAAAGCTACTATGTTGAAGGTTGTAAATTTGGTTTAAAAAGCAACATATGTATAAACAGATATGCAGACATAAAATTCTACTCCTATGCAGATAATAACATGTTGGATTTATCTCAAACTACCATTATTAATCATGAGCACCATCTTAGTCCCAAATGCCATGACCAAATAGTAAAGTGTCTTTAATAAAAAATAATAATAATGATAACTTCAATTGAAATTGTGTTTCTCAGTTCTTCATGAATAAACAATATTGTTGAATCTTAATTATTTTAGTTTTATTTCGTTAAAATGTATTTTTTTAACAAAATTTAAATAATACTAATAAGTAAAGGATATTAAATAAGTTTTTTATTGTGTTTTTCCAGAACATACTTTTTTAATAATTCCAATAACGTAATGTTCTGTTCATCAAACCCCTGACATATTATGTAAATAGTGGATTTAGTTTCATAAAACATTCCTTGTTTGCACTGAGCAGATCAAATAAGCACCCTGGGAAAACTCATAGCACCAACAACGCGCGCCCAAACTACAAAAACCAATCCAAAATTATAGCGCCTTTGGCATTACACATGTTGTCGCGGCAGCCGTTTCACTACTCACGCTACGCTACTAAGCACTAAGCGGAGTCGCCGGATTGCGTAACCGAAACACTCTGAACTGGACTGGTGCAACGTTTGGTGACTGGTGCAGTAATAAAAATTTACATGTTTATTTCGATTAGATTTAAAGAACTGGAACGGCTCGCTTGTACTTGTAAATTGGAAAACAACTTTTGTGACACATGAGTTTTTTGTTGAGCGTCGGAGATAAACCGTGTGTGTTTGGAATGGAATGCTGAGATTTTATGCCAATTCAAGACAGCAAATAAAAGCCCCACAGTCAGCGGCTTTGTAGTTTTATGCACGGGACAAGCCAACGGTCACGATGCAAGGTGAGACTTGAGCAACACTTTGCCTGCAACCGTAGCAAATAGCAGTTTGACCTGTTTGTGCCAGTAGAAGCAATCACACCTATCGTAAATTGTAGGATTTGCTACGCCCATTTGCATTCGATCCACATGCTGATATGCAGTTTCTGAGCTGGAGTTTTTCTTGTGTGCACGTGACACCGGGTCATTCGAATGCAGATCAGAAGTTGTTTTATTGATACAAATAATTCAAAACCTGAGCGTTAAACTTTTTGTAATGTGTATCAATGTGGGGTTTTATAGAACCTGCTTGATAAGTGTAACATTAATCTTAATCAGGAAATTTTCCACGTTTAAAAAGACACAAACTCATAGGGAAACCTGGTACTCTTTGATTCATCAAACATTCCTTAACACTGGATATGCCGATGAAATCGATTGTATCGTTTTTCTACGCATTGTCTGGCTCACGCAAAATATGATAAGAATAATTCTCGCTGAGACCTACCCACAATTCACACTTGGTCCTTCAAAATGTTCAGGCTTTTGCTCGTTCGAATGCTCCTGTTGAGTAAGTAAAGACACTGCCAAGCCAAATTGATGGACCCCTCTGAAGTTATGATCAACACCGGACTCCTCCATTTTCTTGACAATTTTTGGCTCTTTAAAACTGTCATAACTCGGAAATATCCTAGACAACCCCTTCATAATAATATGTTTTTGGAAAGAAAAACATAGGAGCTTCTTCTTTTTCTTCTCCTTCTCGGCATTAACGTCTCCACTGGGACAGAGCCGGATACTAAGCGTAGTGTTCTAAGAGCACTTCCACAGTTAATTTGTCGAGGTTGCCATTTTTGCATTCGTATTCGTTACGATGATACTCTATGCCCAGGAAAATCAAAAAAATTTCCATTACGAAAAGATCCTGGACCGAACGGAAATCAAAACAAGACACCTTCAGCATGGCTTTTCTTTGTAGCCGCGGACCCTAACCACTCGTCTAAGAAAGGAGCTCCATTTGCAATAAAAAAAAATGGCGGCCATATTACACAGTGCGATGAGAAATGTTTCACAATATCGCGCTTCATTTTTTATCAGGAAAATATACACCTCTGATTTAAACACATTTATGTAAAACAAGCTCATCTTTTCAATTATTAAAAAAAACGGAATCGGTAATTTTAAATACTAGAAAAATTGAGTATTTCTGATAAAATCCATCAACCCGAATGCCACAACTCCGAATGCATCATCAAAAGAAAACGATCAACTGATGGAACATACACGTCGTAGTTGCTACTCCGTGATCAATCAGGATAGTGATATTGCACAGAGAACCACTCAGATGAAGCTAGGGTTTTAGCTTTTTATTTATCTTCAATGTACAATTCGCTCCCAAGACGACAATTCGTCCGATGGGGTGTGCTGTTGTCGTCATGATGATGGTTTACGACAGCAATGTCAAACCCATACATGGTTTCAAAACATTCGGCACAAAATATTTATTTTCACCGCTCAAGTGAAGTTCTGCATGAAATTGAATGAGATCCTATGGTAGAGAATTCATTTATCTACCCAATGGTATTTTTAGGGGCAGCGGAGAATGTCCCGAAACGTGTTTTATTCCAGCGCAAAAATCGCTCAGGCCTAACCTAACTAACCTAACTAACCACACATATCCTAGTTTTCCAACCTCAAACTAGTTGGTAGGAGCACTAGCCGGATCTCAATTTTTATGAAAGTAGTGCAATAATACAAAAAACAAACGTATGTAGAACATAGAGAATGGATATTCCTACCTTTTCCGCCTAACTGTTTCACTGTGAACCGTCTTATATCAGGAAAATAAAACATTTTTCCCACAGCGGCATGTGATTGATGCGTGAAAAATCAAATCTCTCATCATCTGACTAGTTGCGCTACCAAAGTATAGATGGCTAACAGTATGTTGCGTTTTGCGATTGGAAGCGTATTACACTAGCCTTGATATGTCTAAATTGATAACTGATAAATTTGATTGTGCAGAAACAGTGCATTAGTACGATCAGAAAGCAAAATTTGGATTACACTTGAAACTTATTTTACAAAAAAAAACCCCGAACATAGATTTTGAACCTTATTGCCAGTTAAATAATTAAAAGCAACTACATACACTCAACTCAGTTTTAGAAGTTTAGTGTACATTTTTAAAATAAAATAGAAATTTTCAATTACGCACAAAATTTATTTTACAAAAATAACTAAGTTTAACCCTTTTTCCGACAATTATTTGCCTGTTAATCAAATTCAAGACCACGAATACTTTCTAATGGATAGGGAAGCTGTTGATAAATACATGGCCTGAAAACTGGTGCTGCATCTGAATTGGACTATGTTTTTCTACTGGGTCAAACTTATTATGAAATCACATATCAGAATAGATCAAAATTAGAAGATATTGAAATACATCATAAATTATAACGAATTTATTGCTGTCTCACTGTGCTCTCAGGATTCAATGGCTCGATCACATTCAGCAACATTTTAAGTGGAGCCTTTAGTCATAAATTCACCCACCTTTCAATATCCGTATCTCCAATTATCTCTCGCAAACTTCCATTCCAAAAATTTCAGTAATTTGTTACAGATTTGCCTTATCAACACACAATCAGCGATACCGAGCGCAACTTTCCAACAGTTGGCACTCATAAATCTTCCACCCCAGTTCCCAATTTGGACAGGCAAACGCTCTTAATTTCGGAGCTTGAGCGCGCGCTTGCCGGTGCCATCCATAACCGATGCTCAGTCAGTTTCGAGTCTCGTGGGTCAGGTCGGTTGGCTGCTTTTGGGCGGTGAATCGGTGCTGCGAACCGAAATTATCAGATGCAAGCAATGGGCTCTCCAGAAGCACGAAAAGCGAAGCGCATAATGAGCTTCCAAGTCAGTGATGAAATCGCGCACAGTCGAATGTTGCCTACTTCTTCGGAGGTGGTATGTTCTATCGTGACTTTCCCATCAGCCGCGAATGGATCAAGTTTTCGAAGCAACTGGTGCAAAGTGGTTGGAAGTGATGCCATGTGAGTTGGAGGAGGAGCCATGCTGAAGGTGTCTGGGTTCGATTCCCGGTCGGTCCAGGATCTTTTCGTTAAGTAAATTTCCTTGACTTCCCTGGGCATGAAGCATCGAGAAGTGATCATAAGAACACTGAGAAGCAGGCTCTGTCCCAGTGACGACGCTCTGCATCCTTTCTCTCCCAAATAGGTCAAACAAATTTCACCTCTCACAATTGATGCAATATTTAAAGTCCACAGTTCTTCCATCACTGCCGAGGCGGTCGCCAAAAGCTGCTTTCTTATCTTGTCGTGTATTATTGTTACTGACGTACCCCTAGCTGTGGCTAGAATCTCAATAAATGATTTTTCTTTGTTATGATTGATTATCAAAATAAATGATGTGTTAGTTTAAGACATAAAAGCTATTAATTACCTGTACCTCGGCGCGCGTGAAAAAGCTTAGCCACGACACCGTAGAAGCAGTGAAAGATTTCCGGTGAGACGGCCGCAGCTTCAAATCTTGATACCGAAGCGCTTCTTCCATGAAATATTATTCCACTAACCAGACATCTTCAGCCGCCCGTAAGTTATTAACACTAGGGCTATGTTGACTTTAGTTCGGCTCCAGCAGCTTACTATTTTAATTTTGTTTCACCGTATTCAGCATACATCAGCCTTTGTAGAACTTTCAACCGCCACTTCAAATAATCATCTCCAAAGAAATTACACTCTTGGTACAAAAACCACCTGCCATGTATTCTTGCCCTCTGGCCGATGCCAACAACTGTCTATCAAATGGATTAGGAAAGTTTCGGACAGAAAACAACGTTACGGAAACAAATATCTTAGGCGTATACTGTCGGCATCCTCCTGCGCTGAATACTGCATTTATCTAAGCTTACAGGACACAAGTTGGACCGACTAAGGCAGATTCCGTTGAGGTATCCTTCAAGGCAACTTTTAACCTAACCTAGACATTGCGTTGCGAGTAACTTTCGGAACCAAACCCCCTCCCCACAAAGCCTCTTGCCTGTTGGGGGTTTGGCAAGTGAGATCCATTGGAGAATGCACGATGAAATTAGCCGCCCACAGAGTGAATCTTTTAGGTTGCCCGTACAATGGAATGTGTATCTCTTCAGTACAACCTCAGAGGGAAATTTTCACCATTGGAGATTATTGTTGAAAACTTTGTCCGGTGCAAAACTGTTTGGATAGTGTTTTGCCGTATACATTGCTCTCTAGCCTGGAGGAAGTAATTCGAAACCTGTTTTATTCGCTTTGATTCTGGCGTTGTATGGCATTTGTATCTGCTAAACGAGTGTTAATTAACAAAATTTTAATTGGAAAAATTTTTGCTTTTTTGTCGGGAAGTTTGCAGAGGAAATGGTATAACATTTCATTCCGATAAGAAATTGAGCCGTCCAAAATGATTTCCAAAAAAGTAATAAATTTATTCAAATTTGTTCTCATCACATGATATTATATGATGGATGTTGCATTCCACAAAATCAAACTACAATCTCTGAGGTATCAGTGGTCTCTCTGGCGTATTTTGCTCCATCGCACACAGGAGTAATTTGGGCTAATGATGACCAAAATTATTCTCTGTTTGTACTGGTTGTTTTATGCACTTACATTGACTATACATTGTTATAGCTTGAAAAAGTTTGAAACCTACCTACCAGTGAGTGTTCGTTAAAACATATTTACACAAAATTGACTGACACAAAATCAGGCTCCTCTGGACCAATATATAATTCGTTTTATTTTTCTACATGCTAAAAAATACTACTGCGTGAAATTCTTCTAATTTTTCCCAAAGTTCATAACACTCAGTATTCATTAAACTTGCAGCCTTCTGGATTACATTTCAATCCAAGTCGTACTCAAGTTGAAATGGAAGGATAAGGCTCTGTGTACAGCGACCTGGCCAGATGGTATTAGGTGTCGTGAATTTCGCCGGCGACAAAATAAAGTGTGGAAACCGTAAAGAAGTTTTGTGATTAGTTAAGCTGTTGATTTTACTTGTGTTTGATTTTATTTAGTTCGAAGCGTTTTTTTTTTTGTTCTTTTTTATCGATGCTGTGTTGTAATGTAAACTATTCTAATCTTCAATGTTTTGTGAAGAATATAAGTGTCGCATATCAGTCTGTACAGCTTTAAAGTTGAAGACGATGAATAAATAAATAAATAAATATATAAATAATGCAGCAAAAAAAAAATTGGCTCCTATAATATACAAAAAAAATTAAATACGATGTCATAGAGCTGAAATACTGATCCCATCATAAAACCCTCCAAAAATTAATCTAGTGAACTAGTCTGTTAAAATGATTTCTGCAGGGATTTCTTAATCATCTCATTACCACTAAACTTTGAATTTAAAATGTCCTAATTCAGCGTGGAGGTATTTGGAATGCACACTTTTTAAATTTTTGCAAGAATTGCTCCCAAACATTCATGTAATAATTCTTCCAAATTCACCCCAAAAAAAAATTCCAAAAGCTTCTTCTTGGATTTCTCTATTGGCTCATTCAGGATTTCCTCCAGGATTTAACAAGGTATTCCTTAAAGGTGTCCACCGATTCACAGATTTTTCTACAAGTTTCTCCAGAGCAACCTCCAAAACACTTCCATATACTTCCCCAGATATTCGTAAAGAGTTTTTTTAAAGGATATCTACAAGAACTTCTATGAAGATTTCTCCATCAATTATTCCAAGAATGTCCCCTTGGATTTTTTCAGAAATTCCTCCTAGGATTTCTCCAGAGATTTTCCAAGTGATTGTAACAGATACTCATTTAGAAATTTCTTTAGGAATTTTTTAAGTGATTCCTCCAGTAACTTCTTAAGGGAATCCCTCTTGTAATTTCTCCAAGTATCCTTCAAATATTTCGACAGCGATTTGCTCACGATTTACTAACTGTTACAGCGCTTCTTTAAGGGACTTCTCAAGAATTCCTTAACTTTCCAGTCGTCGCGCGGTTTGCCACCGTCAGAACCACTACGCTGCAGTTCTGAACGAAAAGCGAGGTTTTTTCAACAGTGATGTACATAATACAACAGCGCGACGACTGAAGTGTTAAATGATTGGTTTTGGAAATATTCAAGGATTTTTTTCCAGGAATACCTAAAAAAAGCCTCCAGAAATTGCTTCAAATATTTAGGCCTTTTCACAGAATATTCATGAAATACCCCAAGATGTTCCCCATGGGTTTCTTACAGAAGGTTCCAGGTCATTTGGCCGAATGCCACTTGGCCGAAATTGAAAGCCAATAGTGAAATACAGCTAGCATGCATTTGTAATGAATTCCCATACTGAATTTCAAAGAACTTATTCAGCTTGTTCTGAAAGAAGGAAAGAAGTTTGTTCATGAAACAGTCATTGCTGTAAGAAGAACATCCTAAATGTAAGCAATTATTCACTTCTCTGATAGCGGTAATAGCTGCCCAGCAGAGGTTTGCGCATTGCCTGTGTTGTCAGCTTTCGACAGTAACTAAAACGGTTTACGACCTCTCTTGAAAGAATAACCAAAAGGAGGAAAAATCTCTCATGAAAATGTAAGCAAGTGTGATTTCTTAGGGGTAGCTAGTGGAACTTTTACTGAGAATCCTCCAAGGATTTATTCCGGTATACTTCAAGAATTATCTTCAGGGATTTCAGCATTTTCTTCATTAATTTATCGTTAAAAAAATTCTCATGGGATCTCTCTTACAAATCCTTCAGGGTTTCCTCTACGTATCCTGCAGGAACTTTTCCAACAATTTTAACATGGATTTTCCAAGAAAATCATGAAGGGATTTCACGAGGTACTCTAACAGGGACTTCTTTCAGGAATGTCTCAATTAATACGTTGAGGGATTGCTCCGGGAATTTTTCAAGAGATTTTAATCAGGAATTCATCTAAGAACTCCTGAAAAAATTCTTTCAGAAATAACTTCAAAGTTTAAAGACAATCCACATATTTTCCCAATAATTCCTCCAGATGTTTCTCAAGGGATTTTTTCTGAAGCTCAGGAATTGGATAAAGATTGTTCCAGACACTTTTTCAAGAAAACTCTCCAGAGATTCCAACAATAATTCCTCCAGAACTCTCTTCAGATACTCTTGCAGGGATTCCTGCTGGAACTTCTGCTTCAAAAATTTCTCCAGGAATCCCTCTCTCAGAAACTCCTTCAGAGATTAATACGGAGTTTCATCAAGAATTCCTGAAAGGATTGCTCCAGGAATTCCTGAAAGGATTGCTCCAGGAATTCCTTCAAGAATTTTCCAGGACCAGGAATTCCTCGAAAAAATTTTCCAAAACTAAGTAAGGGATTCCGTTTGAAATACAGAAATTGTTCTAAGGATTCCTCCAGGTATTGTTCCAGAAATATCTCCAGGGATTCCAACAGCTTTTCCTTCAGAACATTCTTCAGTAAGACTTGCAGCTATTTCTCAAGTAAATTCTTCTTCAAACATTTCTTTAGGGATCTCAATGTATTCATCAATGTATCCTCCAGAAACTACTTCAGAGTTATGAACAGGAATTTCCTCAGGATTGCTCTAGGAATTTATCGAGGGGTTTTTCAGGAATACCTCAAACAATCCCCTTTAAATAATTACCATATTCTTCCAAGAGCTCCTCCAAGTATTCCTCTTAGGATTTCTCCGAAGATTTCTGCAGAGATTGCAACAGTGATTATTCCAGAACCTTCATCAAGAATTCTGGTAAAGATTTCTCCAGGAACGTCCCAAGGAATTCCTTCATAAATTTCTCAAGATATTCCTCTTGCAATTCGTCCGATTATTCGTAATTCTCCATAACTTTCTTCAGTAACACCTGCAGGGATTCCTCCAGAAACTTCTCCTTCCAACATTTCTCAAGAAGATTTCTCCAGGGACTGCTATAAAACTTTCTTCAGATATTCTTCCAGAAAATTCCCCAAGTATTGTTATTTGGATTCCTCCAAGCACTCTTTCAAGAATTCTTCCGAGTATTCCTCTAGAGATTTCTTTAGGAGCTTCTTTCATTTTTTTCTTTTTTTCATCCTTTTTTTCCAAAAATTGCTCTTAATGTTCCTCTAGGGATTCCTCTTGAAATACCAGAAATTTATAAAGGGATTTTTCAGGAATTGCTTAACAAATTTTCCCAGCAATAATTACCATATTCTTCCAAGAGCTCCTACAAGTATTTCTCCTAGGATTTCCCCAAAGATTTCTGCAGGGATTGCAGCAGTGATTCTTCCAGAACTTTCATCAGGCGTTCTGGTAAAGATTTCTCCAGGAACGTCTCAAGGGATTCCCTCAATTTTTTTTTTCAAAGTTTTCCCTTCACAATTCGTCCAGTAATTTTTTATGCTCCATATTTTTCCTCAGTAACACCTGCAGGGATGTCTCGTATAATTTTTCCAGGTATTCTTTTCTTCTACGTATTCTCCAGAAATTATTCTAGAGATTTCAACAGGAATTTCCTCAGAATTGATCCTCGAAAAGCTCCTCCAGCAATAATTTTCATATTTTTCCGAGATTTTCTCTTAAGATGTCTCCAAGGATTCCAACAGTAGTTCCTCCAGAAATTTCATCAGAAATTCCTGTAAAGATACCTCTTGGAACGTCGTAAGGTATTTTTTCAAAAATTGCTCAAGGGATTCCTCTTTCAATTCCTCCAGGTAATTTTCCATTTTTCCCCCAGGATCTCCTGTAGAGATTTCCACAAGGATTTCCTCAGAAATTCTTTAAGGGATTCCTCCAGAAACTCATATAGGGCTTCTTCATTCAGGAATTTCTCATGAAATTCCTCAAAGGTTCGCTCCAGGAATTTCTTAGGGGATTTTTTAAGAAACTTACCCAAGTAGCAAATTTAGTTTTATGCTATTCTTGAAGTATTCTCTTACACCAATTCTATAAAACTAGAAATAAAACCAGTAATTCTATAAACCTACACTAACCCAACGATAAACCTCTCATAAGACTAAAGTGGCCCATACTAGAGACGGTGTTGGAGAGCAGCTGTCAAGTATCTCTTAAAACTTGTAATCATGCACATGACAATCTTCAACACACAAGTTAAACTCGCAATATGTTTATCATGTTGGTTTGGCTAACGAATTTACAAATTCTTGTTCATAAAATTATCAATCAATAATAAAGCAAAATGCAAAACATGTGTGACGATAACTTTTCGTTTTTTTTTTTCGATACCTACCTGTGTTTTCGGTTGTCACGCTTATTACATCGTGAATATCATGCATAAAACACCCGAAACGCACAATGCGCCTCGACAATATTGCATTTTCAGAAAAAAACATTTTCATCAATTTGGTGTCCTAAAATGTTGAACAATCCAGCATACATGGATTCTCCCATCATGGCTCCCTTGCCAAAGCATCGATAATTACAATCATGGCGCTAGTTTTACTCAACACCATCATAGAACCATGATAAATTTTGCTTAACTCGGGCAAGCGTAATAAATATCACTTGAGAGTTCTTAGGCTAAAGCCGATCTTGATGATGACAAACTGATCTTCTTGAAGAACGTGATAAGATTCGTTCGTTTTATTCAAGAGAAGCGCATTTTGACGTTTGTTTATTTACATTTTTCGTTTTTGGAGAAAAGCGCTCCTGCTAGATTTTGTTACGGCATGAAATTGAAAGCTACCAAACGACTAAAGGTAAGTATTTCCAGCTGTGGATAACTTTTTAGTAAGGTCTAGATGTTGAGCAGGGAAAGCAATCGGACATTTAACCACATCCAGAAGTCCACCTTGCAAGGAGATGTCCAGTGGTCCAGTTCCGCTCCTATATAATGGCCAAGGGGAGAAAAACCACTGGAACTGGTTCACTGGTTAACAAAATTGTTCGCGTTATTAGTATATTGTGCACCGTGAAATCAACAACGACTGCTGTGAATAACAGATCGAAAATCCATGCAAGGCGCCCCCTTAAATGATAGGATTCATAATACTACAATCAATAATGTATACCTATTAGTGCGTTGATTGATGGGGGAGAAATTTATGACGTTCTCGACCAAGTGTTCTTACTCTCGCTCGAGCGCGTTCTTGCAGATAAGTACGAGAGTTTCATAAAATTGTTGCCAAGGTCACTTGTTCTTATTGAAAATGAAGTCTTATGTGATGCATCCGAAGTGTTCTTGAAGAAGTATTTAAAACTAAAACGGTTAAAGATAATTTCTACTGGGTCAAAATCATTATAAAACCTAGAAGAATATGCAAATATACGATAAAACTATCATAAAAATAAATAAAGCCAGTTAGAATCTAAATTGTTACTTGGGTTAAACTTCATCCACGGATTGCTCGACCAATTCCTGCAGAAATAACTTAAAAACTTTATCAATTTTACAGATTTCCCAGAGATTCCTCCAAATGTTTCTCTAGAAATTATTTCAAGGATTTCTTCAGGAACTTCAACAGAGATTATTCCAAAAATTATTCCAGAAATTCCCTTAGTATTGTTCTACGGATTCCTCCAAGCACTTTTTTAGGAATTATTCCATGTTTTCCTCCATAGATTTCTTCAGGAGCTCCTGTAAGTATTTATCCAGGATCTCATGCAAGGATTCCTTCAGAAATTCCTCAAGAAATTAAGCCAGGAATTCCTACTAGAATTTCTTGAAAAATTTACCAGAACCAAGAACTCCTCAACAAAATTTTCCAAAAATAATATCATCATTGAAACTTTAACATAATCGGCATATTTTTCCCAAAATTGCTCTAAATGTTCCTCTACGGATTCCTTTTGAAAACCAGGAATTTCTCTAACGATTACTCTTGTTAGTCTTCCAGAACTATCTCCAGAGATTCCAACATTTATTCCTCCGAAACATTCTTCAGTAACACTTGCAGGTATTCCTCAAGTAAAATATTTTTCCAACATTTCTTTAAGGAACTCCTTCCAGGGATTCATCAATGTATCCTCCACAAACTACTCCAGAGATTTGAATAGGAGTTTCTTCAGAATTGCTCCAGAATTTATAAAAGGATTTTCCAGGAATTGCTTGACCAATTCCCGCAGTAATATTTACCATATTCTTCCAAGAGCTCCTCCAAGTATTCTTCCTAGGATTTCTCCAAAGATTTATGCAGGGATTCCAACAGTATTTTTTTCCAGAACTTGCATCAAGAATTCCGGTAAAGATTTCTTCGGGAACGTATCAAGGGATTCCTTAAAAAATTTCTTAAGGGATTCCTCTTACAATTCGTCCAGTTACTCTTAATTCTCCATGACTGTCTCTATTAACACCTGCAGGAATTTCTCCAGAAACTTCTCCTTCGAACATTTCTTGAGGGATGCCTCGTATAATTACTCCAGGGATTTTACTTTGTATCCTCCAGAGATTTTAACAGGGATTTCCTCAGAATAACTCCAAGAATTTCTCAAGGGATTTTTTTATTAATTCCTCGGAAAAAAAAACCTCTAGAAATAATTTTAATATTATACCGAGAATTCCTCCTAGGATTTCTCCAGAAATTTTGTAACGGATTCCTCCAGAATCTCTTCCAGAGATTTTTTCAAGAAATTCTTTGAAAGTTCGTGCATGAAATTTCTTTAGAGATTTTAAAATGAAACTTCAACTTCTTCCAAGGATCGCTGGAAAAATTCCTCCTGAAATTTCCAGTAACTTCAACAGAGATCGCTCCATAAATTATTCCATAAATTCACCTTGTAATACATTCACCTTCAGGAAATTCCCCAAGTATTTTTCCATGGATTCCTCCATGAATGCATTCAGGAATTCTTCCATGCATTCCTCAAGAGATTTCTCTCTGAGCTTCTGTAAGGATTCATCCGGGAATTCGTACAGGGATTCCTTTAGAAATCTCAAGGAATAGCTTGAAGGGTTGCACCAGGAATTTTATAAGTGATGGTTTCCTTCAAGAAGATTTTGTCCATGGATCCCTGCAGTTTTATCAATACATTTTCACAAGATATTTCTCCATAAATTTCTCAGAGGCTTGTTCCAAAACATTTTCTTAAAGCAACGCTTCAAAAAAATTTCCACGAATTTCTCTGAATTTTTTCGAAGAATTACTACAGTAGTTCCTAAAAATACCCCCAAGAATCCCTTCAGGAATTCTTCAGCAATTTCCTCAGCTTATCTCCTTGTAGTTTTTAGTTATTACCTCAGATATGAAAAATTCTTAATAGATTGTCGTGAATCAACTCCTAGAAGAATTCCCCGAAAATATTAAATCCTTGGAGAAAGTTTTGGAGTAAGCCCTAGAAGATTGCCTTAAAAATTTCATTGGAAATTCTGAGGAAGACCGTTTTCTCGAGAAATCATTGAAGTGTTTACTGGAGGATTCCCTGGTGGAATTACAGGTGAAACTCTAGGTGAAATCCCAGGGGGGAATTCTCGGAAGAGCATCCTGGATGAATTTCTTGTAAAAATCATAATTTCTGTTTTGGTGAAATCTTTGAAGTAATCCTTGAAGGCAATACTGGAATCCTTGAAGAAGTTCTCAAAAATATCTCCTTGTCGGAATAATCTTGAAGAAGATCCATGAGACTTGCATTAAGTGGCTTATAAAGAAATTCCTGAGAAAATCTCTTGAAAATTCCAGAGTATTCTCAGGAAACCTCTCGAACAGTTTCTGAAGGAACCAATGAAGAAATTTCTGGAAAATTACAATGTGAAATCTATGGAGGATTTAATGAAATCCTAGCAGGAGTTTTCGAAAACAATTATCTAAATTATTCAGTGATGACATTTGCCTCTAGAGCAATTCGTTGAAAAATCCCTGACGGAGTTTTTACAGGAATATTGTGGAGGAATCCCTGAAAATGTTGAACAATCTCTTATGGAACCCTGGAAGATTTTCTGGAAAAGTTTGGCTCCATCAAAGTTGTTGCCTATGGCTTTGTACAAAAAAAGTATAGCGCTATCAAAATCTCAATTTTCAAATTTGTAATCATGGCCTTCAATTTCTTCAAGTTACTCCTCTGTGCGTCTCAGTAGGTTGAAACTAACGAACTTTAATATGGTTATCGTTCGGCAACCGTTGCGAAGAGTGCTGGATAAATTTTCGTTAGTGCGATTGTTTCGTCCCGATACAGTCCAATATAATAATTTATAACAGGTTTTTTGGTTTTGTTTATATTTTATTTCCCTGCATAAATTGTCATGTCTTTCTCGCTTTCTTCCAGTTTTCAGCTGCATTCAGTGTCCCGCCGCCGCCGCCGGTGCCAGTCAAACGATTCAGTTGAAATGATTTTCGGTTCAGCTTCAAGTTGGTGCGAATGTTTCTCGGTTTCCAATCTGGAGATGTTGAAGTTGCACACGTTCCACAATGGAGCATTTAAAGATGAACGTAAAAAAAAGTGCAACCAAGATCATCATCGCACATTGCAGAGAGTTGCCCGAGTTTGCACTTCGGAGGATTCAGCCAGCCAGGCAAGGTAAAAGCTACTTCACAGTTTTATTTATGCGCCTGATAAGACAATGATGATAAGCAAAATATAAAGGTAATATTGGAGGTAATCTGAAATAAAGATGGGACACTACCAACGGGTAGCAGGAAAGTGTCTGCAAGCTAGTCTTGAAATCATTTCGTTCGGTCGTTTCGAGACCTGATTCTTCTCGGCTTGGCAATAATATTTCTTCAACTGTTTATAAGCTGAAAATGATAACCGCTTCTGATCAGAATATTAACAGCAAAATTTATTTCCCTATCGATTCCGTTTCTCGGCTCTTCACGGCTGCAGTGCCGTTTGGCAATAAACTGAGAGAAGCTTCTTTCCTGTTACGGCATTCGAGGAAGGAATAGCAAACGAGTGCAATCTCCGATCGGTCTCTGCAACAGGAAAGTGCAGATTTCTTCCTAATGCGGAAACACTTTATTTAAGCTGATCGTTCCATTTTTCTTATTCATACTAATAAAACTCATATCCAGGCTGGTTGCAGAAAACTGTTATCTTTCGTTGGAAGGGGGATTATCTTGATCGATATTTTAAAACCGCAATGTTAGTAGGTAACATTGTACCAAATATATAATTATGAATTGTTTTGCGCTACAATGGTGTTGGAAATGATTTGAACCTTAACATTTAATACTACAATTTAAGAACACAATTTATAAACCACTACACATCCTTACCTAGTCTATAGTACCCTCATTACTATTGTTTTATACATACACAATACACGAAGAACAACCATTTAAATTGCACACACATGCATCGACACTAAGGAGACAATTAACGATGAACAATAAAATCAGTTATAATTCGACTATCGCACAGTACACACGCTTTGCAATATCTCTCGCGTCGGTGAAAGAAGATCCCCACATTCGCTTCTCGTCAGTGCTTTTTCTCTCCAGTTCAGTGTGCCCCAGCCATATATCGTATATCCACCCCCAATCGAACATTCTAACGCTGCCCAATTTTTGAAGATCGTCAAACGTGACAATTTAGTGCGCGGTGAATAGTCGCGCCAACAATTTTTGGTGCCGAAACCCGGGACCACGTTGCAGAAAGGTCTCGAAGGCAGCTATTGTCGTCGTTGGCTGTACCACGTGACTCCATTGTGTCGCCTATTGTTCCTGAGCATCGCAGTGAAATCGGCCTCGGAGCGGGTCAATACATCGTCGATCCCGCTTTTATCATCTCGGCACTGCGATCTGCCTGGACTTTGGACCATTTGCGGTGTGTGCAAGAACGACACGGAGTGATAGAGAGCGGTAAGGTCAAACCAAATCATCGATACCAGGTGGGTGAATCTTTTCCATACTACCTACTACACGCAAAATGAAGACCTTGAAAACGCTTTTGCGGCACCGAGCTAACATTATGGGCTCTGCCAAGTTGATTGAGCAATTCAACAACGAATGTCAGGAAGGCCAACATCACCAAATTAAGGTTAGGATCGATACGCTCGATCGTTTGTGGGCTGAGTTTGCACGCATTCAGGACGAAATTGAGGAGGTTGAAAATGCCGTTTCTGGCGATGATTCTGATGAAGAAACGGAACCGACTATATCTGCGGAGCGAATTCAGTTTCAAAATATGTACTTTGACCTTAAGGCCTCTCTCGTGAGTAAGCTGCCAGTCGACCCGCCATCCGGGGGCTCAGCTGCTAATCGTCCTCCGGCGCAACCAATGCATTCTGTGCGGTTGCCGGAAATCAACATTCCTGAGTTTTGTGGAAATCCGTCGAAATGGATCGAATTTCGGGACATTTTTCGTTCCATGATCCATTCAAGCACCAATCTCTCGTCAGTGCAAAAAATGCACTACCTTAAGGCTGCTCTGAAAGGCGAGGCCGCACGCATAATTGCGAATTTGGAAGTCAATTCCGACAACTATGCCACCGCATGGAAATCGGTTTGTGAGCGATATGATAATTCCAATCTACTTCGGAAACATCATTTCGCAGCTCTCTTCGCAATCAGTTCTGTGAAAAGAGCGACCTCGTCGTCGTTGTACGAACTTGTTGATGAGTTTGATCATCACGTGGGCATTTTGAGGAAGCTGGACACGGCAGCTGATTTATGGGACACTGTGCTCGTCGAAACCCTCAGCAAGCGGCTGGATCCCGCTACTCTAAAGGAATGGGAGAATAGTTGTGAGGAAAATGTGCGTCCTACTTATCAGCAACTTGTTGAATTCATCCGAAAAACGTCTCGAGTGCTCCAGTCGGTTAAGCTTATACAAACGCCATATTCCCCTCCCGACTCTAAGCCCTTGAAACCCAAACCGATTTCCACCCATATCGCAACCGAAGTTACTTGTAAATGTCCGCTTTGTAAGGAAGCCCATCCCCTTTTCAAATGCAATCAGTTTCTTGGAATGGAGGTGAAGCAACGCTTTGAGCTGGTGAAGAAAAATGGATTATGCATCAACTGCTTGAAGGGATCGCATCTTGCTAAAAATTGCAGCAGTGGAAGCTGCAGGAACTGCTCCAAGAAGCACCACACGCTTTTGCATCTGCCGCCACTGGCCGCGGCTGTGCAGTCGCAATCCCAAACGACGCTGGCATGTTCGACAGTTTCCAGTGAAGTGATTCCTCCAGAACAACCTCAAGTGTCGTCCAACTCGTTCGTGTTCAACCCGCAATCGTTTTCTTCACCACCATCGCGTGCGCTACAGCCAACCGTCGGGGCTAGCTCGTCCAACCCGGTGCACAAGTATTCGTATTCGGTCGTCGTTTCTCCCTCTCCGTTGCCGGTTGATCCGTGCGTTTCGCGATCGATCGAGAAAAATTTGGAATCGAACTCTTCTCCTGTGGCCACCTACGCTGCACCGCAAGGCGGTTCTGTTAATGCACCCTGCGATGAAGTCTTTCTGTCAACAGTAACTGCCAAGGTGAAGGACATCAACGGTAATGCACACTACGCCCGCGGCGTTCTCGATAGCTGTTCTCAAGCTAATTTCATTTCTGAAGCTCTGGCGCGCAAGCTGGAGTTGAAGCGTGATCGCATCAGTGTCGATGTAAGTGGTATTGGGCAAGGAATTGTCCACATTCGCTCAAAGGTAGTGGTCAAAATCTCGTCTCGCTTTGGTGGATTCGATTACCTTCTCGAATGTCTCGTTATACCGCAAATCACAGTCACGCTTCCAAGCAAGCATATCGATATATCCGATTGGAATCTCCCCAAAAACGTCCCTCTCGCAGACCCAAGATTTAACATCAGTTCTGGGGTCGATATTCTCGTTGGTGGAGAACTTTTCTATTCGCTCATGCAATCACATAGGATCAGTTTGCGTACCGGATTCCCGATACTCCAGAAGACAGTTTTCGGGTACGTTGTTGCTGGTCGGCTATCCAATGTGTTACGCAAGCCTTCGATTTGTATAGTAAGCGCTACAACTAGTCTCGATAGTAAATTGCAGCGCTTTTGGGAAGTCGAAAATTTCGAAGATCGTAGAGCGATGACTCCTTTGGAAGAAGAGTGTGAGAAACACTTCCGAAGCACCGTAACCAGAACAAGTGATGGTCGCTTCATGGTCCGTCTTCCGATACGTGAAGAAATGCTGGCTATGTTGGGAGACTCCTTCACGGTGGCACAACGTAGGTTTTTGGCCATTGAGAGGAAGTTTGCTGGAAACAGTGAGTTCAAGAGTGAATATGTGAAGTTCATGGAGGATTACGCAGCACTAGGCCATATGGAGTTGAGCCCTCGTGTCGAAAATCCCCAGTTCATCCTACCACATCACGCCATATTTCGCCCTGACAGCTCCACCACGAAGACTCGTGTCGTTTTTGACGCCACTTGCAAGGGAAGTTCCCAGTTGTCGTTAAATGATGTGTTACTAGTCGGTCCCATCGTACAACCACCCCTTCTCGCTATCGTTCTCAACTGGCGAATTCCTCGTTTTGTTTTCAAGGCGGATGTAGAGAAAATGTTCCGCCAGGTTTGGGTCCATCCTACTGACCGCAGGTTTCAGCAAATCCTGTGGCGGACAAGCCCGTTCCAGGAACTCCAGCGATACCAACTCACCACGGTTACATACGGAACGTCCTGCGCACCTTACCTATCTACTCGAGTGCTAAACCAACTGGCTGAAGACGAAGGGTACCGATATCCGCTTGGGGCAAGGGTTGTTTTGAAGGGATTCTACATGGACGACGCTCTATCCGAGGAAAACGACCTGGAAACCGCTATAGAATCAAGCAAGCAGCTGACAGAGCTCTTGAAGCTAGGGGGCTTCAATTTGAGAAAATGGAGTGCCAACGATCCCAGGATTCTGGCTCACATGCCAGATGAAGTGAAGGAGTTAGCGCCGGAAACAGAAATTGATGATTCCGGAACCATTAAAACGTTGGGTTTATTGTGGTCACATGTTACCGATGAATTTGGATTCAAAATCCCATCGCTGCCCTCTTTAAACAAAGTCTCAAAAAGAGTGGTGGCATCCGAGATGGCACAGTTGTTTGACCCCCTCGGATTAGTTGGATCGGTAGTGATGAGTGCAAAAATGTTTATTCAGAAACTGTGGGCGATTGGGATTCCTTGGGATGACGAGCTTCCTGAGAACTTGCGAGATTGGTGGTTGCGTTTCCGTAATGAAATTCCGGAACTTGGAAGGTTGAAGGTTCCACGACGAGTGTTTGCAAACGATCACACTAGTTACGCATTACACTGCTTCTGTGATGCATCCAACCACGGCTACGGCGCGTGTGTGTACGTGGTGTCATCCACTGGAACTGGAGCATACTACAGCCAATTACTAATCGCCAAATCTAGAGTTGCACCATTGCGTGGCCTTACTACACCTAAACTGGAACTTTGCGCTGCGGTACTAGGGTGTCAACTGCTGGAGCAAGTACGAAATACAACAAATTTCGCTGGCTCGGCGACGTTCTGGTCGGATTCCAGTATAGTTCTGCATTGGATCCGTACGCCGCCAACTGTGTGGAAAGTATTCGTGTCGAACAGAATAGCGGAAATTCAAAAACTGTCGATGAATGACTGTTGGCGTCATGTTCCCTCTAAGTTGAATCCAGCAGATCGGTTGTCGCGTGGAATTTCGCCTTCCGAAATACTCAATGATGCGTTATGGTGGCACGGACCTGATTATCTCGTACAGACCGTGGAGAATTGGCCAGAAGACATCGTTTCTCTCTCTCGAGATGAACAAGAAGCTCGTGATGCAGAAGCACGTCCAGTAGTCACCTTCGCGGTGGCCCAAATTGATCACTCAATTATCCAACGATATTCCGATCTCGGTAAGCTACTTCGGGTAGTAGGTTACTGCTTCCGATTCTGTCGAAATTCTCGAAGATCGCCTAGTTGTCGCAAGGTTGGTCCTTTGGAGCCCTCAGAGGTAGATTACTCGCTGAAATCGCTAATTCGATCCGTCCAACGAACGGAATTTCCTGAAGAAATTCGTTATCTCTCTGCAAATCCTCAACGACGACTCACCAACAAGGATAAGAAGCTCCAGTCGTCGTTTAAGTCGCTCAATCCCTTTCTGGACGATGTTGGCCTCCTTCGGATAGGAGGACGCTTAACAAAGCTATCAGCTTCTCTGGACACTCGAGCGCCCATCCTACTTCCGGCCAAACATCACCTTTCTTGGCTGATCGCTCGGTCTCTTCATCTACAAACCCTGCATGGGGGACCAACACTACTTCTTGCGACTATTCGACAAAGATTTTGGCCATTGCGCGGACGTGATCTAGCCCGGAAAGTCGTTCGACAATGTGTGACCTGCTTCCGATGCGCCCCGAAACCAACAGAACAATTCATGGGTCCTCTTCCATCGGTGCGCATCACGCCCGCACGAGTGTTTTCGAATAGTGGCATGGATTATTGCGGGCCATTCAGTGTTCGTCCGTTAGTTGGGAGAGGAGCAAACGTAAAAATGTACGTCGCCGTGTTCGTTTGTATGGTGGTGAAGGCGGTACATCTCGAAGTCGTGAGCGATCTAACGTCCGTCGCGTGTATCAATGCAGTGAAACGGTTCATTGCACGTCGCGGTCGCGTAGTGAATTTGTACTGTGACAACTCGACAGCGTTCGTCGGTGCTGATCGAGAACTGAAACAGCTTCGCCGACAATACGTTGAACAGTTCTCTACCGAGCAATGGAATGGCTACTGCCTGGAGAGTGGGATAGCGTTCCATTTTATCCCTCCTCGGTCTCCCCACCACGGCGGCCTGTGGGAAGCGGGGGTAAAATCCTTTAAATACCATCTGCGTAGAGTCCTAGGCAGTCGATCGTTTACGTTGGAGGAACTAACTACTACTGTGGCTCAAATTGAAAGTATACTAAATTCTCGCCCCCTTTCTTCGTTATCAAACCATCCACAAGATCTGTCCAGCCTTACTCCCGGCCATTTCCTAGTGGGTGAGCCTTTGTATTCAATACCAGAACCCGACTACACTGGACAGTCCGTTAGTCGTCTAAACCGTTACCAAGAGATGAAGCGCAGTATTCAGGACTTCTGGAAACGCTGGGCAAGAGAGTATGTCAGCGAGCTTCATCAGCGTTCCAAGTGGCAACGTGTATGGGCCGAGGTTAAGGTAGGATCGCTAGTCCTACTGAAACAAGAGGGTCTACCACCGTTGGAGTGGAACTTAGGCCGCATTGTGGCGGTGTTACCAGGATCTGACGGTCATGTTCGGGTCGTCGAGGTGCGCACTGCCAAGGGTACGTACAAGCGAGCAATAACGGAGGTTTATGTGCTGCCTATTGATGAGTCAGCCGTTGAAACTCAAGCATTGAACAAAGGTGGAGAACCCGTCGGTCCGTCAACTTAGGACGTGGATAGTTGAAACAACCGTTTCAACGGAGGCCGGCGTGTTGGAAATGATTTGAACCTTAACATTTAATACTACAATTTAAGAACACAATTTATAAACCACTACACATCCTTACCTAGTCTATAGTACCCTCATTACTATTGTTTTATACATACACAATACACGAAGAACAACCATTTAAATTGCACACACATGCATCGACACTAAGGAGACAATTAACGATGAACAATAAAATCAGTTATAATTCGACTATCGCACAGTACACACGCTTTGCAATATCTCTCGCGTCGGTGAAAGAAGATCCCCACATTCGCTTCTCGTCAGTGCTTTTTCTCTCCAGTTCAGTGTGCCCCAGCCATATATCGTATATCCACCCCCAATCGAACATTCTAACGCTGCCCAATTTTTGAAGATCGTCAAACGTGACAATTTAGTGCGCGGTGAATAGTCGCGCCAACAAATGGGATTTAACAAATTCTTCCAAGTGAGAAATAATAGTTCAGTATTCTAAAGGCAATTAAAGAGCGGTCAATCACTTTCTACTGGAAGTTTGATGCACATAACGCTAAGTTTTGGCGGTGACAGTAATGAGTGACTGAGTGCATAACAATTGCATGAGATTAAGTTACGGTTACACTACAGTCTGACTATTAGTTTTGTGCAGCACTTGAGCTGAGTTACCTCGGGGATGTCAAAAATCCTTGTTTGCGGATGACACAAGCCTATCCGGCAAAGGACAAAGCCTGCCTGTAGTGGTTTGCAAAAAAGTTTGGATATTTTTTCTTCATACTTGCTAAAATGGAAGACTTCTCTATTTCAAAAACTCAACTAATAATATTTCCACATAAGCCAAAAGCTCTTTATTTGAAACCTTCAAGTAGACATGTTGAAACGATGAGAGGGATTTCAATAAATTGGTCAGATGAAGTTAAGTATCTAGGGCTCATGCTAGATAAGAATTTAACTTTCATATATCACATTGAGGGAATTCAAGCCAAATGTAACCTAAATGGAAGCAATACAACTCTCGTCTCCTCAGTCAACTCGTTTTCCCTTATCCTATACATAGTATTAGCACAATTTTAATGTTTTATAATTTTAACCTTCTACTGCAAACTCTGTTATTCATCCGAGGTTATCAACGCTGTCATATATTTGCTTAAGGAATGTTATTAATCTGGAAGTCACAATAAGCCAATTAAACATAAGTAGAGTTATCGACACCTAACATTCACTTCGCCATAAAGGTTTTCCTTAAAGCAGCTTTTTACTGCCGTTTTAATTCTGATTTCCGCATTCAAAAATCTAACCCACATCCGTACGCTGCAAGACCCGGAGTTCAAAGAAAGATCCCGAGCACTCTCTCTGAATTCTTCCAACAGATGAAGATCAGCAGTTCATTAAGAAGAACTACCGTGGTGCATCAACACCCGGACGCTTAAGTCGACACAAATCTTCAAACTCTGATATGAGTGATTTGTTTTAGGAAATCCTTAATGCACTATTGTTTTAATTATTATTGCAAGCTAGATCTTCACGAAAGTGATGAACTTTTTGGTAAAAACTAGGATTTTAACATGAAAATCATTCAAATATTAGAACTTGTCTTGTTTATAAATTCGGACACCTGATGCAAACGATGTCTCTAAGTCCGGACACTTTTGAATCAAAATCCGGACATCTATGTTATAGCATTTAAAATTCGTTTAATTTTAATGAAAATCCTGTCAACACACAACAAAATATTATCATTTAATAAACTTGATGTCTGCGTTAACCCCACAATGTTAAAAACATAGCACGCTCGTAATATTAGTGGTTACATTATCTGAGTCTAAGTACTTGTGGCCTGAACTACAATCGATGTAGCTCGAACTGTTATTATGAAAGCTACAAACGATTTTTTTTCACAAGCAATAGAACTCCGATAACTCACTACACTTTCCATAGTTATTTTAGAAGTTTTCTAGTATTTCTTCTTTCCTGAAACTCACTTACACTAGTTAAACGTGGGTCTTTTAGATAATGTCCGGGTCTTTAAACATTGGCTCTTATGCCCGGACAGTCTCTTCACGCACCGATAAATATGTATTTCCAACTAATTTAACAACAGGGGAGTAACCAAACTTTTAAAACATCTCTCTTTAACACTTATGGTTGAAACTTTCTATTAAATATAGTTCACAAACTTTTTAGTCAATCAAACGATGTTCGCGCATTTACCGATCGTTTAACCTGAGTTAAAGTTGAACCGCGACGAAATGACGTCCGACACGAACGAATTATATGTTTTTATTTTTATTGACTATTTGACGATTTAAAAGTAATGCTAACTGATGTGCATTGTTACAAATAAAGAGAGTAAATGAAAATTTAACGTATTATCACTAGATTTTTACTCCAATTTATTAATATAATCAAAGTGTCCGGATATTGGTACCGTCCGGATTTTTATTCACCACGGTACACACTTAGATTTTTTTTCACGAGCTCGGCTGTGCAAATCTCGAATTTCCTATTTTAACTGAGACTCAGCTAACAAATTGTCCGGTTGCTTAGTGTTTGCGCAAGTTCAGTTATAAACAAGGAATTCAGATTAGAATAGTCAGACTGTAGTGTAACCGTAACTTAATCTCATGCAATTGTTATGCACTCAGTCACTCATTACTGTCACCGCCAAAACTTAGCGTTATGTGCATCAAACTTCCAGTAGAAAGTGATTGACCGCTCTTTAATTGCCTTTAGAATACTTCAGAACAATTAGTCTATACATCAAGATCATATAAAAGGTCAAGTATGAGAACATTACAGTTAATAACCGATCAACAGTTAATGTAGTTAGTCCGTGCGCGTCCAGTTTGTAAATGTCCAGAAATACAGTGAATGTTCAAAGTGTTTGTGTGAACAGTTTACAGTACAATACAGTGATTGATTCGAAATACAGTCAGAATAGTAGTTGAAGCTAAGTTTGCAATAAATAGCCGTATTAATATAGAAGACTTTGTGTGCCACTTCTCCGTCAAATAAACGTTGTGTTGTAGTTCAGCAATTTCGTGTTCCAATTCTGCTACAGTTCCGATTATCACCGCGACCATGAATGAAAGGTGTCCAGCAAGATTCCGACTACCACACAGACGCTCTTATGTGCGTAAACATAAAATGGTCCTTTGAACCGGATTGTCGGTTTTGAAGTCGGACCTCGGAACGGTCGTCGTCGTGAGTGAATGTCCGTAATGCTCGCAAACCCCATCGGAGGTTGCGAAACACATCAGTGAAATGGCTCCACCGCCATCAAAATCCATGGAGCAAAACAGTTATGAAGATCAAAACTTGTGAAACGAAATTGCTATGATTTACTGCGTCAGAGATGAGAACATTAGTGTGTGTAATGCCAATCACGGCGAAAATCATTCCTACACGGAAATCATCCAGTACATTCAGGATACTGTTATAAGAAATTGTGAAGAAAATATCAGTCAGTCAGTAGTACAGTATAATCAACGGAGTGTGTATTGAAAAAATGCCGTCAGTATAATCATTTGTTGTGTGAAAGCAATCCGTACAGTTTATTGGTGTGTCGAAAATGTCCTACAGTTCTCATAACTTCGGTTATGCAACATCTGTTCAGTTGCGTCAATGTTGAAAGAAGAATCCATTTCCGTGGTAGCTGCGACAACCGTCAGTACGAGATACACCATGCGCCGTTGGTAATCGAGCGAAAAAATGTGAAGTTCATTAGTGTGTGTGAGGCAGGAGAAATTTTCGTTTTTGTTTTGATCGTTCGTAGCGGACAGATGGAGAAGAAAGTTTCGTCGTTGTTTTGATCGTCAGTGCCGTCCAGAACAAAAATACAGTTTCGTGTTGTTTCGTTATTATGTTTTCGAAGAATTTTGTCGTTTTTGCTGCAATCAGACAGTATTGTTTGCAAGATGGAGCCCTTTGCGATCCCGTTCAAACGAGTGACCGGTGGCAAGTCGGAATTGGTTGCCACACTCACCGCAACACACACGAAACATCACACTGTGTTTTAATTCCTCGTTTTCATGCGCTTTTTGAATAGCGCCCTAACCGTTGATTTTAGCGATATAGTTTGTTCGGAGAAGTTTCTTGGTATATTAAGGCGCAACTTTTGACGAAAAAATTTTTGTGATCAATCCACCTAGCAGTGAGATAGAAAAACTATTTTTTCAAAACATTTAGATAGACATATGGTGTCTTCGGCAAAGTTGTAGAATTAGCAATTTGAAACAACTTTGTCGAAGACACAATTTTTCTATCTCTTATACTTTTTGAGATATATGCCGTTGTATGTGAATGACCCCTAAAAATCATATTTCTTATCATAACTTTTTTCCAAGATTTTTAACATTTTTTGTGTTTTCTACAAAGTTGTTTGTCATAGAAAAACCCGTGTTTTTGCTGAACATATCATCACCCTATCTTTTGAAGTAACAAAGTTATTCATGAATTACTCTTTTTTCAAGGGGTAGTTTAGGCCTCTATAACTGGCTTCGGCGCAAAATGGCGCAGACAACTCTTACAAATCATGAAAGTGCCTTATCTCCCCTTTTGGCAGTTGATAAAAACTTTTGTCTATAAGCGTCTTTGCATGGGTTTTTACTATCAAACAAATAAGCCTTATTAAAACGAATTCGACTGATAATTCCTTTACTTTAAGAGATAGAGAGGTGCAATGTTCAGCAAAAACACGCGTTTTAAGATGTTCAACAATTTTGTAGAAGACATGAAAAATGTTAAAAATCTTGTAAAAGAGTTACGAATTTTTTAACTTAAAGTACACAAATTTGTATGAAAAAAATAATTTAAAATCATTTTCGATTATAACTTTTTACTTAAATTTTTAACATTTTTCATGTCTTCTACAAAGTTGTTAAACATCTTGAAACGCGTGTTTTTGCTGAACATTGCACCTCTCTATCTCTTAAAGTAAAAGAATTATCAGTCGAATTCGTTTTAATAAGGCTTATTTGTTTGATAGTAAAAACCCATGCAAAGACGCTTATAGACAAAAGTTTTTATCAACTGCCGAAAGGGAAGATATGGTACTTTCATGATTTGTAAGAGTTGTCTGCGCCATTTTGCGCCGAAGCCAGTTATAGAGGCCTAAACTACCCCTTGAAAAAAGAGTAATTCATGAATAACTTTGTTACTTCAAAAGATAGGGTGATGATATGTTCAGCAAAAACACGGGTTTTTCTATGACAAACAACTTTTTAGAAAACACAAAAAATGTTAAAAATCTTGGAAAAAAGTTATGATAAAAAATATGATTTTTAGGGGTCATTCACATACAACGGCATATATCTCAAAAAGTATAAGAGATAGAAAAATTGTGTCTTCGACAAAGTTGTTTCAAATTGCCAATTCTACAACTTTGCCGAAGACACCATATGTCTATCTAAATGTTTTGAAAAAATAGTTTTTCTATCTCACTGCTAGGTGGATTGATCACAAAATTTTTTTCGTCAAAAGTTGCGCCTTAATATACCAAGAAACTTCTCCGAACAAACTATATCGCTAAAATCAACGGTTAGGGCGCTATTCAAAAAGCGCATGAAAACGAGGAATTAAAACACAGTGCATCAGAAGCACTGGAACAGTCCAGAACCCCCATCGCAAAACCGTACTGTGCAGAATGCTGACTTGAAGATGCAGTTAAGTGAAGTGAATATAATTACCGGCAAAGAAGAGCCGTTTTTTTATGAATTACTGACTGAACTTAACTAAACTTTGGTTTCGTGATATTTTTGAAATTTGTTTCGAGGCTGACAGTCAATAATTATTGACTCTGTGAATGCAAGTCATAGTTCAACCGACATAAAGAAGTTCGTCGATCAGAGAGTTGTTCCGCTGGAAATCCTCAGTATCAGTCAGACAGTTTAGTTCGTTTTGATAGTGCAACCGCACTTAGCAGTCCCGTTTTATCAAGTGATTCTTCGAAGAAAAATCTAGCGCCTATTTTCAAGCCAGCGTGAATGACCGTTGGTGCCTCATGAGCAGCTGCCATCAGTCCAGTGAGATGTCACTGGGGCATGAGGATTTGTAGAAGGCAAAATACAAGTGTGGATTCATCTATACAGTGTTGGCCATCCAGGGCCAACAATCTTCAAGCCAACGTGCAAGATCGTTGGTGCCTCATGAGCATTGTGCCAACAGCCCGGTGAAACGTGTCACTGGGGCATGAGGATTGAGTCCAGTATAATTCGATCCAGCGTGCAAGACCGTTGGTGCCTCATGTGGGTTCGCCATCAGTCCAGTGAGATGTCACTGGAACATGAGGATTAGTTTGGGATGACACGATAGTTTCACACCGATCCACTCAACCGGAGTGGATTCAGCGCATTGCAGCCTTGAAATTGTGCTCCCTAGCTTGCTACCATAGCAAGCGCCCTAATTCTTGTTGCGCTCGCAAGTTTTGGTTTGTTGAGTCTGCCCACCACGGGAGACACCTTCACAGCCGTGAAGTTTCAGTCGCTTTTGCTAGCACCTCAACCGGAGGACGCCTGCTAGTAAGAACAAATCAAGGAGCGTAACCGAAGTATCGTTGTCTACCAAGATGTGACTCGTCGAAGGAATCCACATCATTCGATACAATTTTACAAGGGAATCAATTCAGCCGGTGCAGTAACGGAGCACCATTACCAGTCAACGGATAAGCAGTAACGGAACACCTTCAGTCATTAGTAGCAAGTCGTTGATCAGTCAGCAGTCAATCGTCGGAGGAACATGGTCTGTCTTCATCCAACGTTAGTCATCAGAGATTCTTCATCCAGTCAGTTGAAAAGCGCAACATTATCAGCGGTATTTCATCCCAGAGCAAAAAAGTTCAGACCGCTCAACAGTTGAGCGGAAGTCAGTCGACATAATTATCCAGATCGGTAAAGTACGAACAGTAATAGAGTACATCAGACAGAAATCATCGGACACGTCTGGGGACGTAGACGGGGGCCAGCCGGCCTCCGTTTCCAGGCAAGTGGTAAATCGACTGGGTTGGTAAAGCGCCAACCGCTTTCATCATGTCCATCCACGGGACACATTTCACACGGACATGGTTCGCACGGTCTCCCAGCCAATCAGAAGCCGTGAATGAGATTCAGCGGAATGCACACGGTTGCAGTTCCATTTATTTCTGCATAGTTCGCCAACCAAGTACAACTGTAGATACCGAGGAGATTCAGTCCGTCCACTCCAGTCCAGCAAGAAAGGGTCAACGCATTTCAAGCAGCCCGTCACAGACAACATTCCTCGCAGTGTCAACAGAAGCAGAATGAGGAGAGAAGAAACGAATGGTAACCAAGAACGGCATCCGCAACGGAGGGAGCATCGTCATCGTTCCCATATGGCAATCGGCCTAGTTCAGTACAACTCGATCATTACCAGGAAAACCAAAGCAGACAAGCAACGCTTCAGTTCAGTAATATGCAGTCAAAATTGGAAAACCAGACAGTTTTTAGAATATCGAGAAGAAGCGATTAAGATCCAGACAGCCTCTGCAAAGTTAGGTCATTTGATGACATACAGATACTAATTCAGATAGTTAGCTTGTTCTATTAGTCATTTCCTTTAGATAGAGTAAGACTTTCAAGGGGGGCGGTATGTTTGCGCAAGTTCAGTTATAAACAAGGAATTCAGATTAGAATAGACAGACTGTAGTGTAACCATAACTAAATCTCATGCAATTGTTATGCACTCAGTCACTCATTACTGTTACCGCCAAAACTTAGCATTATGTGCATCAAACTTCCAGTAGAAAGTGATTGACCGCTCTATAATTGCCTTTAGAATACTTCAGAACAATTAGTCTATACATCAAGATCATATAAAAGGTCAAGTCTGAGAACATAACAGTTAATAACCGATCAACAGTTAATGTAGTTAGTCCGTGCGCGTCCAGTTTGTAATTGTCCAGAAATACAGTGAATGTTCAAAGTTTATGTGAACAGTATACAGTACAATACAGTGATTGATTCGAAATACAGTCAGAATAGTAGTTGAAGCTAAGTTTGCAATAAAAAGCCGTATTAATATAGAAGACTTTGTGTGCCACTTCTCCGTCAAATAAACGTTGTGTTGTAGTTCAGCAATTTCGTGTTCCAATTCTGCTACAGTTCCGATTATCACCGCGACCATGAATGAAAGGTGTCCGACAAGATTCCGACTACCACACAGACGCTCTTATGTGCGTAAACACTTAGCAACGCAGCAAGATTTACTGATACTCGGCTTTTATTTTCTGAGATCCCACTACTACTACTGCTGTGCGGATCTCGGTAAACATAAGCCGAGATTCGGCATTCTAAATTAAATGAGTATGACTTTTAAAATGAATAATAAATAATGAAAACAATAATTCACATCGTTGAGCAATAAAATAAAAACTTGTTGAGCAGTTTTCAAAGAATGAAGATATTTTCGAAGAATAATAAATTCACTAGTGCTAAATAATTTAGTCAATGTACCGTTTTGCTTCGAATTTCCGGACGCTTCAAAAGCCGGACACTACGACATTTTTAATAATTTAAAATTATAGTTTTATATAATACTCATGTGGCAAACTATTCGTTTAGTTTAATTGTACGTTTTGGAAGTTAATGTATCGCAGTAGCCTGCAATGTATTATAAACAAAAAATAAAAACAAAATGCGTTTCAATATTCTTAACTTTTCAGTGTTTGTTGATCTAAACCTTACGGTTGCCGTTAAAGAAAGATTCGTATAATTTCAAATTGAAAACATTGTTTGGTGTTAGTAGATGTTTCAAATGAAAAGTGAACGATTGTGCCCAATTGCTGTGAAGAGGAAATAGCTGCTGAAAAGTGCTCTAACTAATGATTATTTAGATAAATTCTCGGTGTTCGGATTAGGAAGCAAATTATTGGACTGATTTGAAAGCCGGACGCATACGAGAATCAAATGAAAAGTTCTTGTCCTGTCTAGATAACCAATTAAAATCAATTATGAAAATTGTATTTGAAGTTAATCCGGTTTAATCAAATTTCCGTTCAACTAAACATCATTCGACCAAAATAAATGTTCCAAAGCAGTTCGACTAAATGTCCTTTCGAGCAAATGTACTTTAGACCAAATGTCATTCGACCAAACGTCATTCGGCCAAATGTCATTCGACCAAACGTCATTCGACCAAATGTCATTCGACAAAATGTCCTAAAGCCATCTAGAAAAGTTTACGTGTCGTGAAATTTTTCAAAGTGGCTATGTATTCTTATTTACCTTTACCAGTCAGGCTAAGGTCTTGGTGGCCTCTGCTGTACATAGGAGACTTCTCCATTCGACTCGGTCCATGGCTGCCCGTCGCAAGCCACGTATTCTGCGAAAGGACCGCAGATCGCCAACAACTTGATCGACCCATCTTGCTCGCTGCGCCCCAGAGCATGCACCGTCTTGTGCTGGTCAGATTGTTTTCAAGAACCATTTTCATCGGGTTGTTATCCCACATTCTGGTGACATGCCTGGCCCTCCGCAACCTCTCAATTTTTGCGAGGTGGACGTAGTTGGTTCTCCAAGCAGCTGATGCAATTCTTGGTTCATCTGCCTTCTCCACGTTCCGCCTTCCATCTGCACTCCGCCGTTGATCCTCTGCTTCTTCGACAACCTCGATTTCATCACCGTGAATATGAACTCTAGGTGGAGGGCGTGCCGTATCTTCTCTTTGGCCTCTCGTCTTCGTCTTCGACACATTGATGTTCAGTCTGATTCGTCTAGCTTCAGCCCTTAATCGGATGTACGTATCTACCATCGTCTCAAAATTGCGTGTAACAATATCAATATCGTCAGCGAAATCAAGTAGCTGAACGGACTTCCTGAAGATCGAGCCACTCGTGTCTATCTCTGCTCTTCTTATCACACCCTCTAACGCAATGTTGAACATATGAACACGAAAGGCCATCACCTTGCCGTAACCCTCGAGAGTGTCCCTGATACTCGGACTATGCACATCACTCGCTCCATCGTCGCCTTGATCGTTTGTCCGGGAAACCGTATTCGTGCATAATCTGCCATTGCTGTTCCCGATCGATTGTATCATAGGCCGATCTAAAATCGATGAATAAATGATGTGTGGGTACATTGTATTCGCGGCGTTTCTGCAACAACAGGCGGATGGCGAATATTTGGTCCGATGTTGCTCGTTCGCCCATTAATCCTGCCTGGTATTGCCCAATGAATTCTCTAGTAATTGGTGATAGACGGTGACATAGAATTTGGGAGAGTACCTTGTAGGCGCTCAAAATTGTGATTGCACGATAATTGACGCATTTGGGACACATGACACCTTCCATCCACTCCTCAAGCAATATTTCATCCTCCCAAATCTTGGGAATAACCCAGTGCAGCGATCTTGCCATTGCATCACCACCGTATTTTAGCAACTCGCTCGGTAATTGGTCCACTCCAGCGGCTTTGTTGTTTTACAGTTGTCTAATCTCCCTTTCTACCTCTTGGAGATCTGGAGGCGAAAGTCTTTCATCGTCCGCGCGTGCTCCCAAAATTATTTCCGTGCCACCTTCGCACGTCATAGTGCTGTCGTCACCTTTGGACCACCTCACGTTGGTTCGTGAGAAGATTTCCGTCACAGTCTCTGTACATATCGGCTTGTGGCAAAAAGCCTTTGCGCGAACGGTTAAGCTTCTCGTAAAACTTCCGTGAGTTTTTAGCGGCGAACAGCTCTTCCATCGTTTCGTGATCTCGTTCTTCTTGATGGCGCTTCTTTCTCGGGAAGATTGAGGTTTGGCTGCTCCGTGCCTGTTTAAATCGTGCCCCGTCCGCCCTCGTGCGGTGTTGCAGCATTCTCGCCTATGCTCTACATTCTACTCATTCTGTTGCCTACTACTCGCATTCGCCATCGTACCAGTCGTTTCTCTTATGCGGGGCCGCTAGAACTAGTGTTGCTGTTGCGGTGCTTCATATTGCGGATCTTATGAGCCTCCAGCCATCTTCAAGAGTGGCGGCGCCAAGCTGATCTTCCGTTGGTAGGGTCACTTCCAACTGCTGCACGTGTTCTTGGGCTACTTCTGAGTTCCGTACCCACTCGATGTTAAGCCGCGGCGTTCGGCTTCGACGCGAGTTGGTCACCGTCGAAAGGTTTGAGCGCATACGTACAGCAACTAGGTAGTGATCCGAATCTATATTCGCACTGCGGTATGTGCGAACATTGGTAATGTCAGAGAAGAATTTTCCGTCGATTAAATTTGAGTATGGAGTGTCCTCAAAACCGTTGCTGCAAAGCATGGGCTTCGTAGCCGTGCGGTTAGCGGCGTCAGTTGTTTAGGCATATTGTGCTACGGAGTGTGGGTTCGATTCCCGCCCCAGTCGAAGGAAACTTTTCGTCAAACGAAAAATTCTTCACTGATCCACTGGTCGTTCCGTGTGTCCGTTGTCTAATGTTAATAATGTTCAGTCTGTGCAGCCTATGGCTGAAGATAGTGTAAATTGTATTTTTTATATAAAACTTTTTCTACTCTTCGCGCAATTCAAAATTAATGTTTTGATAACTATGTATAAGGAAATAGTTGTCAAGTTTCTAAATGCCATTCGATAAAATAAAATCGGAAAATACGATTTTTCGCGACCCTCTAAGAATTTGCGATCCACATTTTTGGTTACTTTGCAATAAAGTTTTGATTCACGCCTCTTATAAGAGGATTTATGTAATTAGCATTCAATTGACATTTTTTCGTTGAGAGCTTTTTAATTATGACTGTTTGTTGTTTAGCAACAAAAGTCCGTAACTCTTTCCTAACTTTTCGCACCTTCGCCAAATGAAAACCTTATCCTCCACTTGGATGTTTTTCATTACACGGTCCAGACCCTTCCCGTGGGAGTGTGCTTTTCAATTTTGCAGTCGCGGTTCCAGCCTTTCTTACAGAACCTCGAAAAGAGCACAAATGTCTTTTCATTTCACTACAGATACCAATGGAATGGCTGATCCCAAAAGCCTTCATCCCGCAAAGAAATGATGAGCAGACTGAGGGAATACCATTTCCTTTTTCCTTCAACAATGCTGAGTGGTTGTGGCAGTGGTGGCAAGGAAAGGTTTTAGATGCACCGACAGGCGTTCTATCAGAAGGAAAACAGAGCGTAAAAATGAAAATGGAGTGCGAAGAGTTATGGGTTCCTTTGCTGTGTGGCTTTTTCCTCCATTCAGTGGCGCGAAATTTTCCATTTCTTTCCACTCAGTCACTAACAAGCTAAAATTGTCGGATAAAGTGCTGATAAAGAATGCGACAGCCAGCGAAATCTTGTTGTTTCAGCTTTCCATCCGGAGACTTTTTGAGCTGGGTAGTAAATTTTGAATCAAGCAAATTTTCATAACTCAACGGCTGGAACGGAAAACATTGGATGGAGATAAAATTCACGCACCATTTACAATTGTTGAAATGGGGGTATTTGAGTATATTTTTTGTTTTCAGTTGAATTTTATTGTTTTGTTAAATGTCATTGACTGTTTGGATTAAAAGTTTCGGAAATGATACAAAAATATCATACATATTTTTCTCATTTTGTTTTTGGTCAATTTATCAAAACAATAAAATGTGGACTACCTATATAATGTCAGGTAATAAAGAGCTACTCTGAAAAAATCATATAAATTGGTCAAGTGTCCGGACATGTCCTTGGAGATATCTGAAAATTACGATATGATGTATTTTGAAGTTTTTAAGATCTTTATTTGGCCAGCGTGTTCCCAGAAACCTTAATGCTCATTGTTCAAAGATGGCTGCTCCAATTGAGTGATACAAATTTTGAAATTTTGGCTCCCCTATGCTTAAACGATTTATATTATGGTAAACAGCATCCTGCCAAAGTTTAAAGTGAGTCGGAAAAAAATTGACTGTGCACACGCCATTTGTAATTTATATGGAGATTACTATGGAAAACGCCAATCTTTTGTGTTCAGCCTCCTATCTCGTCGTCATAATATTTTATGAACAAGGCTACTATGTTCTATAGCAAAAAAGCAGTGTTGCTCTGAAAGTAATTGAATGATCATCTCAGCATGATTTAGACTTCATTATTAATGATAACAAATTATCCTTAGGTTCAATCAAAATGTGGTCTTCGGCAAAGTTATAGCTGGAAAAATTCACATGAGAAGAGTATGTTTACTTTTCCAAAGATTATTATTACGAGCAGTTACAGGACTGAACACAAAAGTTTTGCCTTTTCCATAGTAATTTCCATATCCGAATACGATTACAATTCTGTAGCCTGAGAAATCAACTAGAGGTTATGGTTACGCGTCGGTCCCCCAAGGAATTTTGTAATATCTTCGGAACCAGATGACCAATGCACAATATTGACACAGATTCTAAACCAAGAAGAGTTTTTTGAGAACTTGTGAAAAAATGATGCAACAATATTGAAAAAGAAAAAAGTTATAACGATTTGAATATTTATTTTGCGGTAAAATATGAAGCTGCCGGTAGAAGGATTAATAACAATCACCGGTTATATGAGTGTTGTAGTTTGTGGGGTTTTTAATTGATTGTGTATATGCTATTTCTGCGGGACTATTGTTAACATATTATTCTTCTTCTTATCTTTGGCATTACGTCCTCTCTGGGACAGAGCCTGCTTCTCAGTTTAGTGACCATAAGAAGCACTTCCACAGTTATTAAATTCAGAGCTTTCATTGCCAAAGTTGCCATTTTCGAATTCGTATATCGTGTGGCAGGTACGATGATACTCTATGCCCAGGGAAGTCAAGAAAATTTCCATTACGAAAAGATCCTGGAATCGAACCCAGACACCTTCAGCATGGCTTTGCTTTATATCCGATGACCACTCGGCTAAGGAAGACCCCGTTAGGTCCTTACTGGAACAGATCCGACTTCTTTTTTCGATGTTTTTATAAGTGATTCCTAATTTGTTGGCTTAGATGTTCGTAAACCAACTGATCATATTTGAATTTGAATCTCGTGTGGCGAGCACAAAGATATTCTATGCCAATGGAAGTCAAGAAAATTTCCAACTCCACAAGGTACTCGACTGCTGGGAGTTGAACCCATGACCTTGATCATCCTCATTTGTGTCCCGCTTGTTTTTCACTACGGAAATTTGAGCCCCTAGTTGACGACATTGTAGATTTACTCAACAATATTCCGACTAAACCATACTGTAAACCATCTCGAATGCTAAATTGGTAACTTCTTTGCGTGATTAAACAAAATAATACCCCACTCTAATTAAATAGCAGTTGTTACCATTTAATTAACGTGAAGCGTCGTGCCAGTTATCCAGCATAGTTACACACATTCCGATTACCCCATCATGACTGCACTGGAATGCACAGCACAGAAGCTAAACACCACTTTGGATGGCGAACATGAAAGCCACCATTTGATATGACGCTTTTCTAGGGGCCCACGCCCTGTTGAGATTTCCACGGCGAAACAGCAGAGCCTAAGCGCCAGTCGTCGCGTTAAACGCATTTCATAAATGAAGCATATAATTACGACAATTGCATTGTAATAATTTCATGATTCGAACGATTTAATGATTTGCAAATCTGTTCTGTTCGTTCTTTTCTCGGGTTTCGTTTCCCTCTCGTTGCGTTCACACGCTCGCTTCGCCAATGTTGTTGGTAGAGTGAATGCAACAACGTAATCGCGTTGCGACTCCCCTTACGGTGTAACGATTTTTCATCATTTTCCATACCTCTTTGAGCAAATTGCTGCTACTTTTTCATCGGTGTTTCTCGTTCAGAGCATGGTAGAAGCCTTTCGTCGTCAATCTCCGGATCGTCCGTCGCCATGGTTAGCTGTCGCGTCGAGGTAGTATTGAAACATGTTTGCCTCTTTTCCGCAACAACCCGCTAGACTCGGTCGTCAATGAAGATGATGATGATGGAGGCGTAGGTACAATTGCTACATGAACTTCTTGTTTTGCCCGTTGCAATGGAAAACTGGTCTTCGATGAAAATGAATGCCCTAAGGAAACTGGAAAACGTCAATTCTCACACATGACAAGTGTGGATGATGTCTGAAGCAGACTGTAACAAGTGTCGATTCTAACAACGTCTCAACGCCCACAGGTCAGTGGCAGCTGTCTGGGCAAAACTGGACAATTAGAGTGGCATAGCTTTATATGGAAAGGATAAGAGGTCTGGAAATTTAAACTATGCATATTCAAATGTTAATTTTACACTCACTCTCTCATGGATCTTTAACACCTCTAGTGTCCCACAGGTTCGACGTATCCAAGCAGCACCCGCAACTAGGGATACCATCTGATCAGTTGGGAGAATCAGGACATTTCACATATTTTCGGAAAATCTGCTACACTCATCGGATTTGTTATACAATATTAGCTTAAAAAGCAGAAAATCAAGACATATCTTGCTTAATCTGGGGCCTTCGTTAGCCGAGTGGTTACAGTACGCAGCTACAAAGCAAAACCTTGCTGAAGGTGTCTGTGTTCAATTCTCGGCCGGTCCAGGATCTTTTCGTAATGCAAATTGCCTTGACCTCCCTGGGCATAAAGTATCATCGTACCTGCCGCACGATATACGAATGCGAAAACGGAAACTTTGGCAAAGAAAGCTCTCAGTTAATAACTGTGGGAGTGCTCATAAGAACACTAAGCTGAGAAGCAGGCTGTGTCCCAGTGAGTACGTGTTGCCAACAAGAAGAAAAAAAGTCCTGCTTAACTTTCTTACGGTGTTCGGGTTAATATTATCCGAAACGATGTGCGTTTGTTTGTTACTTCTCTTGTTATGAAATTTGGTGACTTTGAATCTTTCGTGAAAAATAAAAGTTTCACGTTTGAAAAAACTTTGGAGGTCAATTCTGAAGGGCTGGACAAAAAAAAGTTACGTTTAAGGTGTTCGATTCATATTGACTCGGATTTTTCCTTCGAATTTCGCAGCCGTTTTTCACCATATATAAATGTTTTTGTACTCAAAATGGTCGGTGTTCAAACAGACTGGACTAGATGATATTTTGGCCTTGTAATAAAATTTCAAGCACTTCATCAATTTTGATCTTTTTGGTTTCATTTTGGTACAGTTGTGTTATCAAACAGTTCAGTTCCAATATTACACCAAATGAGACAAGTATTATGCTATTCCAAAGGCTCGGGGTACATTTTCCTGGAATCATTAAAAAACACTTGGTTCAGTTTGTCTGAACACCGACCAAATTATCGTCAAGGCTTGTATTTTGTGAATCTAGCTAAAAATCTTGGTTTGATTGGAATTGGCCGCTCAGAATTGATGCGAAAAGGACCAAGGTTTGGTCATTTTTGCAAGAGAATTTGTAAGAGCAAAATGCATTTGTTGTGTATAGTGAAACATAGTATTTGGAATGAAATGCATTGAAAATGGTATCTTATTAACTGGTTAGTTGTGGAGGGCGCTACTAATTACCAAGGGGCCGATTCCGGAGGCCATTGAACGGTTCCTAGGGCATCCGGGGTAATGGCCGTTTGATGTTTTCGGTGGAACCAAGCCTTGATGTGCTGAACGGCTTGCAGAATTTTATAACAAGACATTGCTATCTGAGTATGGCAACATTGTCCATAAAGGTTCTCATGGCAGATTCTTGGGTTCCATGGGTTCCAATTCATTTATTTGATAGAACCATAGAATGCAATCTATCACAATTTTCAGAATTTCATACAGAATTGATTAGAAATGCCTTCAGTTGTCTAAGGCAACGTTGGCCACCTATTGGTTTCGTAACAGGTTCCGGAAATCCCAGAGAAGTGATAAATTTATTCATTTGATAAATTGTGCCGGGTTATACATCAAAATATGTAGGATTCCACAGAAAAATTATCAGAGATAATATCAGTTATCTAAAGCAAAATTGGCCATCTACTAGGATAGTAGTAGTAGTTCATATTTATTTATCTTCAGATAGTTTGGTTTACAAGAATTCACAAATTGTTACAACAAAAATATATATATATACAAAAATTCATAAGTTATCATCTTAATCTATGCTTATTTTAATCCATACAGAACATTTTCGTTTAAATTCATTAACAGTTCTTACATCCAATGGCAACTGATTGAATGTTCTTATTCCACTGTAATATATTGATTTTTGATTTGTGGTCATTGTGAACGGCACAACACGCAAATCGTCAATATGTCTTGTCCTGTACTGGTGTAAATTTCTCCCTCTCACAACAATATTACACAAGTAATCTGGCAAAAGATTGTTCGTTAGTTTATATATCAGTACAAGCACATTGAAAATAATACGTTGCTTAATAGATTGCCATTGCAGTGTCTCTAACATAGTTCGAACAGGGGTATACTTATTACAACATAAAATAAATCTCATAAATTTGTTTTGCAATTTTTGTAGTCTTTTCAGGTGTATGTCACTAGCGAGGTATAAAACCGATGAGCAATAGTCTATGTGTGGCGCAACTAATGTTTTATATAGAAATATTTTACTCCAGAATGTTAACTGACTTTTCAGACGCACCTACATACCATATTTTCTAGCTACTTTTTTAACTAAACTTTCTATATGAACTTTGAATGTCAATTTCTGGTCAATATAAATCCTTAAATACTTAAATACTTCTACTCTTTCGATTTCAGCGCCGTCAATTTCGAGTTTAAATTCTTCGATATTAATTTGTTTTCTATTCGTTATAATCATAAATTTGGTCTTTTGTACGTTTAATTTTAACTTTTTGAATTTTAGCCATTTTGCCAACGTTTCAATATCCTCTCTTATTTTCCATATTGCTGTCGAAGGATCTTTTTCTCCAATGAATAAAACAGTGTCGTCTGCAAACAGATTGATATCACAATATTTGATTCCTTTTTTCATGTCATTTATGTACATTATAAATAATAATGGCCCTAAAACACTTCCTTGAGGTACTCCTAACGGTACAGCTTTGGGTGTAGAAGTTGTACCATTGTATTGACACCTTTGTGTTCTATTAGTCAAATATGACTCAAACCAATCCAGGACTTTTCCCGCAATTCCATAATCACGCAATGTTTTCAACAAGATAGGGCGTGATATCGTTTCAAATGCTCTTTTTAAATCCAAAAACAGAACAACAATTGTCTTTTTCTCTTCGATCATTCGTTTCCATTTATATAAAAGTAAGTTAAGTGCTGTTTCGCAAGAATGCTTCTGTCTAAATCCAGATTGTTCATCGATTAATATATTTTGATCACTTAAATATTCCAGTAATTGATCTTTCACAATGATTTCTAGTACTTTTTCATAAATTGGCAGCATATTGATTGGTCTAAACTCTTCAGCTTTTGTTGTCCCAGATACTTTTGGAATCGGTACAACCATTGACTGTTTCCATACATTCGGACAATGTCCGGTTTTAAGAGATTCATTGATTATATCTAGTAAATATTCACCTGTTACTTCGAACAATTGGGGATTTCTATCACTACATATATCAGGAACGTCTTCTATACTGTTATTTATCACTTGAACACTATCTATGAAATATGAGTTAAATTTCTCGCTAATTTCTTGATCATTATCACTGCTGTTTCCGTTGAAACTGACACAACTAGCAGGGTTTTCACGATTTTTCCACAATGCTTTTAATGTTTTCCATAGATGGCCTGTTTCGTAACAGGTTCCGGGATTCCAGTATAAGTTCTAAGTTCAAAAATTTTGTGAAGCTGAGCTGTGCAATATCATCAAAATTTGTTGAATTCCATACAGAATTCATCTGAGATATCTCCAAGTATCAAAAGCAACATTGGGTAGAAATTCGTATAGAACTTATAAGAAATGTATTCAGTAGATATTGGTAATAACCCAGTGGGAACCCAGTGATTCTATAGCAGGTTCCGTGTTTCCTGGATAGGTGGCCAATTAATTAATTTGATAGAACTGAGCCGTGTGGCACATAACAATTTACATGATTCCATAGAGAATTCATCAGAGATTACTTCAGTAACATTGGCCACCTAGCGGTGTCGTAACAGGTTCTGGAATTTCCGAAAATGTGGCTTTTTCAAACATATGAAAGAACTGCAGATATTCTCAGAATTTCATACAGAATTGATAAGAGAATCTTTAGTTATGTTAAGTTCCGAGAGTCCCGGAAAAATTGCCAAATCCATTAGTTGATAGAATTGAGCCTCGTGACACAACATATCTTTTAAATTTTCTTGAGCACCCATCATAAATGTCTACAGTTATCTCGAGTAAAATTTTTAGCCAATTGGCCTTGTAGCATTTTCCAGGAGTCGCGAAGGAGTGCGGCTCATCAATATTTGCAATTTCATAGATTATTTACCAAGGATATCTTCAGTTCAGTTAAGGTGAAGATGAATCAAAACCAAAGCTCAAATTTTCAAGACCACAAATCTGGAGAATCGAACACTCGATTGAGCTGAAAACCTAATCGATTGGTCACTAGCTGGTAGTGACCAATCGATTAAATTTTCAGCTTGAACGGATTTTTGGTTCTCCAGATTTGTGCCCTTGAAAAAATGCTGTCCATAAAAATGCACGCAACGCCCGAAAAATCAACAAAAAAATTGGTGATCCGTCCCCAATCGAGCATCCACAATCCACATTCAATTTTTAAATCCACACGTGCAACATACACAGGAGTTAAAATAAAACGATTCGCGTGAAACGAATTCGACTCGAGCAAAACGCGCGCCAATCGAGAAAAAGTAAAAACAAAAACCAAAACTCCACAAATCATCTTCAGATATAATCTCCGAAAAGAAAAAAAGAACGCTTTTATCACTTGGAAAAACATGTTTCTACAAAACATTTGCACGTGGCATAGCACCATCCACCGAAACTTATTTCCACCAGTCGAATTGAAAAAAAAAAACGCGGAACGAGGTAAACGTGACACAAAGTTTAAAACGCAGCCTCCCGCGCGCACGACTTGCTGCGATCATCTTGATGAAAACCTGTAAATTTTAATGCAAAAAAACATGTACATATCGTGTGATAGGTACCAAGATACTCCATGCGATTTTGCCTCCACTGCCTCCAGAGGTTCCACCATAGAATCCCCCAGTAAAATCTTTACAGAGATTCCTCCTGGAATTTATTCTAGGATAACTAAGGAAACTTTTCAATAAATTATTGCAGAGATTACTTCAGGAGCCCAGAGATTATTCCAAAGATTCTTCAAGTGATTTCTCCTAATATTCACCCGAAAATTCTTCCTGAAGCACCTCTAAGAATTCCTTTAGGAGAATCTCTATACGGATTTTCGCAGAGATGCCTTCAAGGCTTTCTCCATGTTTCACTACGGCAGTTTTTTGAAGGATTACTTCAGATATTTATCCAGAGATTTTTCAGATAGTACTCTCAAGCTTTTTCTAGGAATTATACCTGAGATTTTTTCCAGAGATCGCTACAGAAACTCTTCCGAAGATTCCACCGAAAATTCAACTAGGATTTCTACGAGAAATAGCTTTCTCCATAAAGTCATTCTGGGCCTCCAGAAAATCCTCCGGGGATTCCTCTAAGAATTCGTCTATAAATTCCTACAGACAGTGCCGGATTTGGGCTTCGGGGGGCCCGGGTCAGATGTCTTGTCGGGGGCCCTTGGAACAAAATGACCGGGAAAGCTTAGTATTATGAAAATAAGATATTCGGAAAACTAAAAAAAAATGTAATAATACTCGAATTTCACTATACCCACAACACTTCGTAAATGTTGGTTAAAATAAATCATTTGCATAAAATACATGAGCAGATTGAATTTTGACTGGATCGTCCTCAATCAAGTCCAAAATTAAAAATGTTGCTGTAGAAATCAAGACTATATAATTCATAGAGACTCAATAGCAAAGATTATGTTGTTATTTTTATAATTTAGCTACAGATATTTCCATTTAATGAACTTGAACTACAGTCGTTACTGAAACAATGAGCAAATCGTTAAGTATTTTATTTAATTATGCAGACATTTTCTGATTTCCTACCATTATTGTGTATACGTTTAAATACTCAATTTGATTTTCGTAGCGGTAAAAAGGAACAAACGATTGTCTAGCGTAGCTTCAATCAGACATTCAACTAGTCTTTGTGGACAAGAAGCAATTGCTTTCAGCAAAGCACATGAGCTCCACTGTCGCGGTCAACTAACAACTTTCAGAATTAACAATATGAGGCGTCCCTAAACCTAAGTCTCAGTTACTTGCTTTATATTCTAATGTTCCTGATATTGACAACAGTTTGGAAGAACTATGTACACTTAGACAACTTGCAGATGATGCTCTAGTATATGTAAATAGCGATCAAAAATTCGGTAAAAAACATAGCAAAATTACCTCGAAAATCTTTCCATTTAAGCTAGTAAATTAAGAATCGAGGAAAATATAATTGTATAAAATTCTATAGATTTGGGTTGAAATAATAATAAATCCTAAACTCTTAGTGAAAATTGCAATATTGAAACAAATTATGTGGATTCTATAAATTCTATATATTATATTCTATAATATTCTATAAATTCTATGCTCTTAGTAAAATTTGCTATATTACAACAAAACCATGAAAATATTAAAACAAATTTATTTAAATCTGCACAAATGGAAAAGACTGCAGGAGAATATGAAAATATTTAAATTGCGGTAGGATTTCAGATGAGTTTGATAGAAAAGTATCGTGATAGTGAAATTAAGAAAATCTATTAATTGTAGAGTATTTTCGTCTTTTCAAGATCATTCCAGGACAAATAGCACTAGAATTTTGACAGTATCTTTTCAAAAAGTTGCAAACATTTGCCATTATTGACCCGCGAAAGCTTTTTAATATAACCTTGATGATTTTCATTAGCGAATAGAAGGATTTTCATAGGAACTGGAAAATTGAGACAAACATCGTATTGAATTTGCTATTCACTCTAATAAACCATAATCTCATGTCATAATATCTCTGTTAGAAATGGTATCAGAATTGTATTTTAAACTAGTGGTCCCGGCAAACTTCGTCTTGCCATCAAGTAGGCTGTTAAAAAACGCCATGGAGCGTTCCGTGCAAAATGGAAGTTCCGTTCACTCCTGTTTTTTCAACTTTCCCGTTAAATATCCCTTGATTTTTATATACACAAACACTTCGGAACACTTCAGGAACATAACTATGGAAGAATCATTCTAATCCGTCGAGCCGTTCTCAAGCCATTTCGTGACATACAAACACCACTCCATATTTATTTATATAGATTAAAAACCGTTATTGTAAAAATAATTTCTTTCTAACTTTTTTCACTTCTCGGGGGGCCCCCTTCATCGGGGGGCCCGGGGCATTTGCCCCCTCGGCACCCACCCAAATCCGGGCCTGCCTACAGAGATCCACGAATTTCATCAAATAGATATAGAAGTCCTCCAGGGTTACCACCGCGATTTTTTTAAGAGATTCCTTCAGGAACTCCTTTTCTGAAGAAGTTTTTTAAGAAATCCCTGGAAAAGTTTCAAGGATTCCCGAACAATCCCTGGAGGAACCTCCTAAAAAAAAATTAAAGCAATCTCTAGAGGAATGATCGGTGTAATTTCTGGAAAAAAAACATCCTGTATGAGCCTATGAAAGGATTCTCTCTGGGAGAATTCGTGAAAAAAAAAATCCCTGAGGCATGTAATATGCTCTTCGGCTACTCAGACTTTATTTTTTCAACGGTTGTTTTATAATAAAGACTGCCTAGACGAAAAACTTATTTCATTAGACAATAAAGATGATTTCCAACCAGCTCATACCTGAAGCCATTTCTAGAGGAAGGCATTAAAGATCTTCTGGAGCAATCCTGAATTCCTGGAGAAAAAGCTGGGGTAATCGTTACAGGAACCTCTGTAGAGATTTTCCTAGGATAAGTCTCTGGAGAATCTCTTTCAGGAGGGATTATCTAAATTAATTACTAAAGGACTCTTGGAGGCATCTCTAGAGGAATCCCTGGAGAATCCTTGGAGGTATCCCATGAAAAATCACTATTGAAATTTCGATTGCGGCAACGCAACACTAGGAAGAAATAGCACGGTGCTCCCCTGACCGTTATTATCAGAAAAAAAATCTCCATCAAATCTGTGCTCACCAGTCGATTTCTATAGCTAAGCTGCATGTCTGGGCAAAATTTAAAAAAAATCGTAGGGCCCGTTTTGAAGTTACGCCCTTTTGAATGTGTAAGTCCACTAATTCAAAGGAAATCTGAGATATTTTAACGAGTTTTCATTGGCCGTCATTATCAGAATAGATATAATATTAAAATTTGAATCAAAAATGGTTTATATACTAATTTGTAACTTCTGGGAGGAGTTTTGAATGAGAAGATAGACGAAATTGGGAATTACGTCCTTTTGCAAGTGTAACCATTGAAAACACTAATTTCCAAAAGATTAATTAGGCATTCTTTTAAGCAGGCATTCCGTTAAGCATGTGTAAATGTTTTCAATGACACATTGCACTTACACTCCCGTGCAAAAGTTTGGGTTCACCCCCTAAAAAACATACAAAAGTGTTCTGTCCATATCTCTGTGATTACACGTCTAATTGAAACTCTTTAAGCCGCATTCGAAAGGCAAAGAGTTATTCTTAATTTGTTTGTATTTTTCCAAAAACATTTTTTGAATTTTGTATACTAATTTTTTACTTAAAGTTGTTACATTTTTCAAAAAACACACTGAAAAATGATATCTAATTTCCTCAGCATTGGATCGACCAAAATTTTAAATCAAAGTGTCATTAGAATCGTAATCTTATATTTTTTGAAGGGACCCCACGAAATTTTTGGCGGAAAAATCTGGAAAGTATTCAAAATCAATGAAACAGTCAGTCAAGTCATCGTGCAAAAGTTTGGGTTCACCCCTCAGTATGATGCAAATCGTGCAAAAGTTTGGGTTCACCTGAGCCGCACGCACATCATTTTTGTCAATATCTCTGCCATTTTTCAACCGATTTTAATATTTTAAAGCTTTTTCGAACGCAAATAATGGCGCGTACATGATTGGTTTGAGATTTTACAGATTTGAGTAGGTTCAGGTGTACCCAAACTTTAACACAATACACCATGCTGAGGGGTGAACCCAAACTTTTGCACGATGACTTGACTGACTGTTTCATTGATTTTGAATACTTTCCAGATTTTTCCGCCAAAATTTCGTGGGGTTCCTTCAAAAATATAATATTTCGATTCTAATGACACTTTGATTAAAAATTTTGGTCGACGCAATGCTGAGGAAATTAGATATGATTTTTCAGTGCAATTTTTGAAAAATGTCACAACTTTAAATAAAAATTCAGTATACAAAATTCAGAGAATGTTTTTGGAAAAATACATACGAATTAAGAATAACTCTTTGCCTTTTGAATGCGACTTGAAGAGTTTCAACCGGACGTGTAATCACAAAGATATGGACAGAACACTTTTGTATGTTTTTTAGGGGGTGAACCCAAACTTTTGCACGGGAGTGTACATGCCGCCAAAGTCTTTCACAATTGATCATTTTTTCAAAGGCTCAAGCGCTCTAAGGCATTACGGAGCAATTTTCGTGTCATTATTATTATTTATAAAATATTTCTATGGCCCAACTAGCTACCTTGGGCCTTCCTTAGCCGAGTGGTTAAAGTCCGTGGCTACAAAGCGAATCCATGCTGGAGGTGTTTGAGTTCAATTTCCGGTCGGTCCAGGATCTTTTCGTAATGAAAATTTTCTTGGCTTCCCTGGGCATAGAGTATGATCGTACCTGCCACACGATATACTATGCGAAAATGGCAACTTTGGCAAAGAGAGCTCTCAGTTAATAATTGTGGAAGTGCTTATAGAACACTAAGTAGAGAAACAGGCTCTGTCCCAGTGCGGACAGGCTACTACTGGCGGAGCGGCTACTGGCTATTGCGGCTAATTTTGTACTGCTTCAGATCATAAACTTCAATTGCTGAGTAATGCACAATCGGCCAAACTGTAGAACTCTAGACCTATGTCAATAGAGCTTAGTGACATTTGAACACACGTAGACTAGCATACGCTCGTCATACACAGTTTGTTTTTGTTTTCCTCAAAGAAACTTGCACACGCTTTCCAGACTCATCAAAATGCATATGGAAATATTACCCAATTTGCAAAAATTATACCCGGATTCTGGGTGTTTTTCGAGACAGAGTGCATATTGTTTTCCTCTAAGGTTCACAACTACATCTACACCAGGGCACCCATACCATTGAGCGTGATAACCACTATACTTTTGTGATCATTTGTATTAGTGACTATTGTATAAATACTAAAGTGAAAGAATTGTATAAATCAATCAATCCATTCTCATGCTAACTCGTGAAGAGAAAGCCTCGGTACTTGAAATATGCTTGAGAAAAGTGAGAAACATGCGTTATTATTTGGTTTCATTGAATTTAAAATCATAACACTTTTAGAGCTTGTCTCCCTTGAAAATCAAACTCTCTTGAGAAGGTTCTATACCTCCAAATTATAACCGAATTATAACTCCGAATTTCATTAACCCGAGTGTCATCACCCTGAACGCACTATTACACTGAATGCTATTGTTCCGAATATATAATTACCCTGCATGACATTGTCCCGTGATAATGGAATTCGAAGTTATGCCATTCTAGAAACTGGAACTTGCGGAGATGGTCTTCGGGTATTCGAGGTAATGGAATTCAAAGCCCCTTGATTGTATTTTGAAAAGCCCCTTGATATTTTTGAAAAGATATATAAAACATGGTAAAAACAGAGTTGTTCATGGATTTAACGTAAATCCCAGTTTTGATGACCGGAAAATCGTAAATTGTTCTGTGGCCCTGTTGATAACCTGCTGATCTACCTACCAGAATATGGTTTCAATCCTACACAAACTGAAGATTTCCATGTAAACTTTCATTTGTTTTCGATCGCAGACTGTGCTTGTGAAGTAAAGACTCACCCGCTGCTATGGCTCATCAAAAACGAAAAAACTTTGGCAGCTTCACAAAGTTTTCTAAATTGACAAAGACAAACATTCAAAATTAAGCTCTGTAAATGCAACAATTTTGAACTCTATTAAACAAAATAAAACGGATGTTCCAAACTTTGCATTTCTTCCATTTGTATCGCTGCTTTCTAAGTTGTTAATTTTATTTCATTCCATACACTGCTACCCATAACCGAAAACTTAACTCGTAAAGTATTCCTTGACATATACTTCACTTCGATGTACAACAGACAACAATCAATTGCATGTAATATAATCTGAATCGTGAGTACATGGGTTCACCAAACTAGCCAGAATATTGTGCTACAAGAACTTATTTAGTTACATGATGACATTAGCTCCGTAATACCTTAAAACACTTGAGCCCATGGAAAATCAGTTGATTGTGAAATACTTTGGTGGCATATAAGTACAATGTACCATTGAAAACATTTGAGTATGCTCAAAGGTATAAGAATGCCTAACTAATCTAGTTGAAATTATTGTTTCAATGGTTACACTTCCAAAACGGCGTAACCATTTTTTTTTGATCTTCTCATTCAAAACTCATTCCAGAAGTTACAAATAACTATATAAATCAATTTTGATTCAAAATTTAATATTATATCTATTGTGATAATGACGGCCAATGAAAACTCGTTTAAATATCTCAGATTTCCTTTGAATTAGTGGACTTACACATTAAAAAGGGCGTAACTTCAAAACGGGCCCTACGATTTTTTTTAAATTTTGCCCAGACATGCAGCTTAGCTATAGAAATCGACTGGTGAGCACAGATTTGATGGAGATTTTTTTCTGATAATAACGGTCAGGGGAGCACCGTGAATAGAAGAGAGTAGAAGAAGAGTCTTTGTCTTTATTACATGAAATTTCAAATAAGAGAAACCTTCCTTTGCGAAATGTGATGAAAAACAACTTGAATTGTAAACGTATTTATTAAAATATTTATTGACAGATAAAATTTGATTTAGAAAAAAATCAGCGAGGGTTGTCTATGAACCTCGTGATGAAGGGGGTGGGAGTCTGGCTGAAAATCATCGTCCTTCAAGTTTCAAAACTATTGTATGGTATATCGACAGTCCCTTAAAAAACTGGTCACATGAACCTTCAATATGTGCTGAAAATTAGAATTCTTCTTTCTGACGTTACGTCCCCACTGGGACAGAGCCTGCTTCTCAGCTTAGTGTTCTAATGAGCACTTCCACAGTTATTAACTGAGAGCTTACTATGCCAACGACCATTTTTGCATGTGTATATCGTGTGGCAGGTACGAAGATACTCTATGCCCTGGGAAGTCGAGAAAATTTCCAACTCGAAAAGATCCTCGACCGGTGGGATTCGAACCCACGACCGTCAGCTTGGTCTTGCTGAATAGCTGCGCGTTTACCGCTACGGCTATCTGGGCCCCGTGAAAATTAGAATGTAGTTCATGAATTTCATTGTCTCTGTTCCCACATTATTACACAAGCCTACATGATTCCGCCCAATTGACATTCTTCAAACACTCACGGAACGAAGTTTACCTAAAATATGCAAAGCATTTTCACTCAATAAAATTTCACTGAAATTAATTCAGTTCAAGCGGGAGAAAGAGGAAGCAGTTCGTTATCGGGTTCAACCCTTGCTTGCCTGTGGACACTGTCACCATCTGATACGAACGGATGAACTGCTGCAGAATTGTGTTCCCAGAGAGAGAGAGAGAGAGAGCGCCAATGTGTGCCTCGTGTACGGCTGCCGGTTTTCTCGTCAGAGCCGTAAGCTTCCATGTTCTATCCACTAATTTACATCTTGATTAATTAATTAAAATTTTTTTCTCTCCTCTGCCATTTTTCCTTTCGCTACGATGCACTCTACTGTAAGGATATGCGATATGTTTTTTTTTTACTTGTCGATACGAAACGATGTGAAGCACTAAATTTCAAACACACCTTAAAATAATTTAAGGTATAATTCAAAATATTTGAACTTTATTTTTGAACAATTATTTTCGCCAATTAAACTATACAGGAAGCAAACTGTAGATTTTAGATGACATGATGTCAATTTTGCGACATTGCATGGTTTTTAAACCATGTCTTCAAATGTTATGATATAATATAAAAACGTCAAATTTAATCCAGACCCTAAATAATCGTGTGTATACATAAAGATTTAGAAAAATGCTTTATTAGTTCATATTTCTGGGAAACGAATTGACGGAAAAAAATTCTAGATGCTTTTGTTAAAAAATCCCAAAGAAATAAATTATCAAACAGTGTACGAACATTTCCTCATAACTCCAAATGGAAAAAAAATAAATCCGCAATGTACACACTTAGATTTGATTACCGAAGTCGGTAAAATTTTCCTGGGTTTTTGAACAGCAGAGTTAACTCAGTAAAAATTATTGCTACCGAAAACTCCGTAAAGCTATAGATTCATGCGCTGTCAAACAATGCTGATTTTGTCAGTAGTTTTTGCTGCACATACAATGCTGTCTTTTTCGGTGAAATTGGTTTGTTTACAATAATTTGCTGAGTTTCTCGGCTTATTAAATGAAACCCAGTATGCCTAATAATCGTTTTGCCTCTTAGATATATTGAATTGTGCATTTCATCAACCATAATTTCCGTCCAAGCACTTTCTTGGCGAATCTTTCCAACAAAAAATACATATGCCAGCTCCTCATGGTGGGATTCAACAAAAGGCACCACAAATTTGGGTTGCGTAGCAGAACAGGATTACTGACGATCACAGAATCTCAAAAAGATTCGTTCACTCGATTATTTATAAGAATGTGTTGGATAGCGATGGAATTTGAGAAGGAATTACAGGAAACATAACGATTGGTAACGGAAAGATTCGCTCCTGCTTTTCACCACCGACGAAATTAATTTGCAACGATTTGATCATTTGAGTGAAATCCAATCATTTGTTCGAGCGCAAAACGATTCTCATTTTCTGTAATATCTGATAGTCGGGAGCTTAATAATCTTACAATGTACCTACCATCAGTAAGCCATGCACAGCATTAATAATCAAAAACGATTTCCAAGCGACACCAGGAATGCGTTGAAATTTGTGATAAAGTCACCGAATCGTTTTTGACACTTCTATGCATGCGCTCGATAATGTTTTTATTTTGTTTTGCGGACTGTTCAGTAAAAGCATATCCTGAACCGATAATTTAGTAATAATTTTTACTGACTGTTTCTTTTTACTGATGAGTTCCAGTAAATTCAAACATTTACGATACACTCAGCAATTTCAATTACTGTATTCAGTAAAAGTTGAAAATGTGTACTGAATAACAGTAAACTTCAACAAAATAAGCTGATAAGTCGGTAAACTTTACATTTTACAGTCGAGAACTGTAAAATAAATTACCGAACTGAGAAACGAAAACTGAGTGTGTAGTAGATGTTTTGGATTTGATTCTTTTTCCGAAATTCAATTCGATATTTCGTTCAAGTCCAATTATTTCTCTGTTATCAAAAACTTTCGACGAAATTTTCCAACGTAACTAAACTAAATCTTAAAAATTAAACTGAAAAATTTATGAATTTCGTGGTACTTAACGGAATTACACGATATGTCACATACCCTCACTGAACCATCGTTTCGAGCGCAGGGAGCTTTAAATTGGCATCGCAAGCGGGCACGAGATGGCAATCTTGGTCCCGGTTCATCTTTCCCTATGGGCTCCAGCTGAGGCGGCAAGGTGCTAATTACCACGCTTCTGAGGCTGGACGCAGGCGAAATTCCACATCTTGTCGATCCTATTGAGGGCCAAAGGAGAAACAGGCATTTGAATGCATGAATAAATATTTGAAGAATCACCTTTTGCCGGCGCTGCACTAAGGGGTATTTGGCGAATCTAGTTGGCCAAAAGTCATTGTTGAGATTTGTTCAGATTTTGAAATAGTAAGTAGATGAAAAGCCGAATTTAGTAGTATACCATTTAATTCCACCAGAGTTTGGATCTTTTGACAGATACGCGTATTTCGACCTCTACGGTCTTAAGCGTCGTGTACTAGACTTGACTTGAAATAGTATTTGGAATATGAGACATGAACAACTGTAGAAAACTAAGTTTTCTTTTGATCTACGTCAGCGCTGCATTAAAACCAGGGTTTGTAGGGTAGAAGTTTCAAATACTAGAGATGGTCGAGTCTCGGGTTTTTAAACCCGAAATATTTCGTCCAAATATTCCGACCGACAATCTCAGAATGATATTTTTAGAAAATAATACTTTAAAAATCAATTTAATTTCATTGCAGAAGTGTTGCCAATTTCCATGATGTTCATTGTGCTTCAAGAGGTCTTCTGATAATGAAGCAGTTTTTTTCTATTATACCGTTTTGATTCATATTACGGACACTTAAGGCCTCAGTGAAGTATAACCCAGCTTGGACCATACAAAATAAATCATTCTGTATGATTTTTTAGCGTTATCGAGCGTCGGAAGCCCTTAACTTTCGGATGGTGGGTAAAGAATACGCGTCCGCATCTTGAATAATTTTAAATAAATCAAAACGTGTGACCTTTTCATGATTCTTGTTCCGGACGCTCCCTCACTTTTGCCTCATATTCCGGACGCTTTGATAATCATTAATAGAACAGTCAAATCATCAATTGAAATCGTTCAACCACTTAAAAGACGTCTAAGGTAGTTGGGCATTATAAATTTGCAATGATATTTATGGAAAAAACCTAATAAAACAAGCCTCGAAAATGAGAACTTTTGGATGGCGAAAATTGAAACATTTCGTGTGAAATGTTTCCCATACAAACGAGAGTGTCCGGAATTCGAAGCTGTCCGTAATATGAATCAAAACGGTACTTTAAACCTTTAAATTCTATACAAATCCTATGAAATTGATTGCAATCTTAATGATAAATTAAAAAGATATAGCATGCACAACGGGTCCACTGGAAAAAAATAACGGTTCTTATAGAAATGTTTTTGACCATTTATCGTATTTAACACCTTTGTGCGCTCACGTTTCCGGGTTTCACGGACCGTTGTCTACGAGACTTAAAGAGGAGCATCATTATTGGTCCGCTTGTTGATGATCGTTGCTTCGTACACGCCTCTGTCCCATCTGCGGAATGTGATGCGCTCGATAGTGGAGATTCTAGCAGGAACCCCATCGAACCGCAATGTGTCAGTGCTAAGAAAATTATAATTATTTGTTTTTCTCCTGGGCTTTTGGGATGCAGTCTTTTTGAGTTGTACGAATAGATGGTCCGCTGAGCGATGGTTCATCCTATTTTGCGTTAGTGGTTTCAACGTTTGCCTCTTGAAGGCCTGGAGGAATAGCTTTCTTCCATTCATGAAGAATGATTGTCTCTATGACTTTTGAGCGGGGAACTTGGGAAGACCCAAGTTGAATGTGTGTCCGTTAAGTGATGTGCTTTGTGAATAATTTTTGCCGTTAGCTGATTCTCACCAGAGCTGTGATTATCATTGTAGACCTTCAAAGTCTTGGAATTGGAATGTCATTTGGGTTGGGCCATTGTTTCAGGGGAGTAATCTGCAGATGTGTTTGAATATAGAGATTAATGCATAACCAGGTTGGTATTGAAAATATTGATGTAGAATCATAGACTCTAAACTGCGCATGGTGGATGCACTCCGCACAAATGTTGGTTAAAAGTACACTGCTCATAACTGCATAAGAGTCACATTCGACATTTTTGACATGATGGAGTTAATACCATGGATAGTCATCAAATGATAAATACTTTCGTTCAACTTACTGCAATCTGTGAGATTGTTCTAGAAAATTCGAAAAAAATACCAAGTTGTTTTGTTACATTGGTAATTATAACCGCATAACAGTCACATTGAGATTATAAATGAGCCTCGTAATGTGATAGCGGTGAAATTTCTATCAGGAGTATTTTCTGACAATTCACCTAATATGCGATATGAGTTGTACAAAACATCAGCTTCAAAAAAGCATTTTTGAGTTCCTGGTAATTTTTAGAATTTTTTGTTTCCTCCCATACTGCCATAAAATGCACACTTAGTATTCTATTTACTCAATGCCTACTTTTGCCGAATGTTACAAATATGCAGTTATGGGCAGTGCAGCAGGTGTGCTGGACAGGTTCGATGGTGCGAACGTTTAGAGGTAATCATACCAACTACCAGAGCTGCGGCAACACACGTGAGCTGGGAACAGCTCTTATAGTGATTTATAGCCGATCAACGAAAGAATGTGCAAGTTGAGGCTCAAAGGCCGGTTCTTCAACTTCAGCATCATAAACATGCATAACCCTCACTCCGGAAGCACTGATGATGACAAGGACGCATTTTACGCGCAGCTCAAACGCGAGTACGACCGCGGCCCAAGCAACGACGTCAAGATCATCATAGTTGATTTGAACGCTCAGGTTGGCCAGGAGGAGGAGTTCAGACCGATGATTGAAAGTTCAGCGCCCACCGGCTGACGAACGAGAACGGCCTACGACTGATAGATTTTGCACCCCCAAGAATATTGCCATTCGTAGTACCTATTTCCACAACAGTCTCCCGTATCGATACACCTGGAGATCACCACTGCAGACGGCAGTGATGCATTTCAAACTGAACGCGAGCCAAAAGTGAAATGAGCACGTTCTAATTTTGCTCGAGAACGCAGCAAACAGTGAACTTGCGTGCAAGATTATGACGCTGCTCACGCTTCACTTTAAAATGCACAGTGAAGCACAACACCTTAAAACACTACTTTAAACAATACTGAATTCATATCATGCACAATGTATGGAACCTTAAGTGTTCCTTGACATCTTTTGCAAGCATTTTTGCTTTTAAAACGCGTCAAAAACTATCCGTCATCAATAATGTACGCTATCGACGCCCGCCTCGCTAACCAGCCCAAGAACAACAAGGCCGCTGGCAAGGATGGTATTGGAGCTGAACTCATCAAAATGGGCCCGGAGAAGTTGGCCGCCTGTATGCACCGGTTGATTGTCAGAATCTGGGAAACGGAACAGTTGCCGGAGGAGTGGAAGCAAGGGGTCATATGCCCCATCTACAAGAAGGGCGACAAACTGGAATGTGAAAACTATCGTGCGATCACTATCCTGAATGCCTGCCGCCTACAAAGTGCTATCCCAGATTATCTTCCGTCGTCTATCACCAATAACAAGTGAGTTTGTGGGAAGTTATCAAGCTGGTTTCATCAACGGCCGCTCGACAACGGACCAAATCTTCACTGTACGGCAAATCCTCCAGAAATGCCGTGAATACCAAGTCCCAACGCATCACCTGTTCATCGACTTCTAAGCGGCTTATGATAGCATTGACCGCGAAGAGCTATGGAAAATCATGGACGAGTACAGCTTTCACGGAAAGCTCACAGGACTAATAAGAGCAACGATGGACGGTGTGCAGAATAGCGTGAAGATTTCGGGCGAGCATTCCAGTTCGTTCGAATCCCGCCGGGGACTTCGACAGGGTGATGGACTTTCGTACCTGCTGTTCAACATCGTGCTAGAAGGTGTCATGCGGAGAGCCGGGTTCAATAACCGAGGTACGATTTTCACAAGATCCAGCCAATTTGTTTGCTTCGCGGATGATATGGATATTGTCGGCAGAACATTTAGAACGGTGGCAGACCTGTACACCCGCCTGAAACGTGAAGCGACAAAAGTCAGCCTGGTAGTGAATGCGCCAAAAACAAAGTACATGCTGATAGGCGGAACCGAGCGCGACAGAGCCCGCCTGGGATGCAGTGTTACGATCGACGGGGATACTTTTGAGGTGGTTGATGATTTCGTCTACCTCGGATCCTTGTTAACGGCTGATAACAACGTTAGTCGTGAAATATGGGGACGCATCATCAGTGGAAGTCGCGCCTACTATGGGCTCCAGAAGAAGCTGCGGTTGAGAAAGATTCACACCCGCACCAAATGTACCATGTACACAACGCTTATAAGACCGGTGGTCCTCTATGGACATGAAGCATGGACCATGCTGGAAGAGAACCTGCAAGCACTTGGAGTGTTCGAACGAAGGGTGCTTAGGACTATCTTTGGCGGAGTGCAGGAGAACGGTCTGTGGAGGTGGAAAATGAACCACGAGCTCGCTAGGCTCTACGGCGAACCAAGTACCCAGAAGGTTGCGAAAGCCAGAGGGGCGCGCTGGGCAGGGCATGTTGCAAGACTACCGGACAACAATCCTGCAAAGATGGTGTTCGCGTCGAATGCGGTTGGCACAAGAAGGCAGGGAGCACAACGAGCGAGGTGGCTTGATTCGGTGCAACAAGATCTGGAGAACGTTAGCCAAAATCGAAGTTGAAGAGACACAACCATGGACCGAGTAAATTGGCGTAACATCATTAACGAGGTTTTATCAAATTAATTGATGTAACACCAACTAAATACAAATGAATCAAATGCGCACTTTCTTACAAGGATGAAACGGTGATAATTGCATTGGAATTAGCAATCAGTTTGATGTTGTTGACATGTTTTCCGAACAAGAAATCGAAGCAGCCTCTAGCCCAGGCTCTTTGTTTCAAGTGAGAAAACAAATAGTACCGCCTATAGTGGCCAATTTCGAATTTTGGAAATTTAGGCAGGAGATATTTTATTTCCAAATCACAAAAAAAAGGAAACTGTCGCGTTTTACCGGAAACTCTTAAAGATCGCGAACTTCTTCTCATACATCTTGAAGAAAAAAAGCACAATCTTATTCTTATGAAGGAAGATTCCAAAAAGTTTGTATACGCAAATTGCGGGGGCAACCATATATCTAACTTTTGGGATTGCCCTTCGTGTAAACGAATCGTCAAGGCTCGAGCCAGGCAGATGAACGGTATAGTTTTTCTTTCCAATAATTCCACCACGGTGTGTTTCAAAGAACAAGTTTATTACAAAAAATAGGTAAGTCTGAAACTTCTCCACAATAAAGTCTAGGTTTCTCGCGTTCATTTGCTGCTAAAACCAAAATAATCGGTCGGGGGGTCCAGAGTAATTTTTTTTTTTTTTTTGATTTCGAGAGACTTGCACATATGTTTGAATTTGTCTGTTTATGTGTTTATGTACATTAGGGCGGTTAAAAATTAAAAAATGTTTGAGAATTCAATCTCACATATGTTCCTTGCTATCCTTACTATAAAAATAGTGTTCTGTGAAATTCGCAGCTTTCAAAGTGGTGATTTAAGGTGGCCCAAAGACAATGTAGGTTTATATGGAAATTACTATGAAGAAGTTTTGAGGTATGTTCCAAACACGCTTGTACTGTAATGTAAGTACAAACTTATTATCCCATTGTAAAAGCTCATTTTTAAAACCATAATAAAGAAATTTGCTGAAGTGAGAAATTCAATTCGACAGATAGCAGAAAAGATATTCATGAGTTTGTTTGCTATTATTTAGCTTAACCCCTCTATCGGCAGCTTCATTTTTTCAGCACAAAAATATATTTGAATCGCGATAACTTTTTTGTATCTCTATATTTTTCCACCATTTTTTCACAACTTCTCAAAAAACTCTTCTACTTTTGGAATCTACCGTTTTGATTCATATTACGGACACTTAAGAACTTAGGGAAATATAACCCAGCCTAGAGCATACAAAATAAATCATTCTGTATGATTTCGTAGCGCTATCGATCGTCGGAAGCCCATTACTTTCGAACGGTGGGTGAAGAAAACGCTTCCGCAACTTCAATAATTTTAAATAAATCAAAATGTGTGGCCTTTTCATGATTCTTATTCCGGACGCTTCCTCACTTTTGCCTCATATTCCGGACACTTTGAATCGAATTCCGGACAGCTCATGATAATCATTAATGGAACAGTCAAATTATCAATCGAAATCGTTAAACCACCAAATAGACATCTAAGGTGGCGCGGTAAATGGCTGGGCATGGCGTACCATTGGTACCTCGCGTACCTGCAGGAATAAAATAGACCCCTTTGTGCGGTCCTTAGCCTCTTGCCCAGCAACTCCTATCCCTACCTCCTCGTGGTACTGGCCGGGGTACGAGTAACCTTGGGGAAGATCGGGTAACCAACCCCCGGTGGGAACTTTGGTCGTATGCTGACAGGGAAGGGGGGGTTTGCTGTTGCAAACCTGGAGCGTCTGTACTCCACGTTAGGAGCGGCTCACAACAGCGTCTGTTCCCCATGTCAGGGGCGGCTGATCATCGTCCGAGTGCCAGAGAAGGACTCTAAGCTAAACTGCGCACTATGGCCCTCCGAACATTTAGGGGGAATGGTCCTCCGGAAATCTAGGGGGTTGGTGTCAGGCCCTGCGAGCCAGCCGTAAAAACACATCAGCACAGGAACGTCAACGAGAGAATACGGACCGGAACAATCGGCAAAGACCACAGCGACGAAAATGGACTAGCGATTGGAAACTCGGTACGTGGAACTGCAAATCTCTCAACTTCATTGGAAGTACTCGCATACTCTCCGATGTACTGAAGACCCGCGGTTTCGACATCGTAGCGCTGCAGGAGGTGTGCTGGACAGGAGCATTGGTGCGAACGTTTAGAGGTAATCATACCATCTACCAGAGCTGCGGCAACACACGCGAGCTGGGAACAGCTTTTATAGTGATGGGTGACATGCAAAGGCGCGTGATCGGGTGGTGGCCGATCAATGAACGAATGTGCAAGTTAAGAATCAAAGGCCGATTCTTTAACTTCAGCATAGCCCACACTCCGGAAGCACTGATGATGACAAGGACGCATTTTACGCGCAGCTCGAACGCGAGTACGACCGCTGCCCAAGCCACGACGTCAAGATCATCATAGGAGATTTGAATGCTCAGGTTGGCCAGGAGGAGGAGTTCAGACCGACGATTGGAAAGTTCAGCGCCCACCGGCTGACGAACGAGAACGGCCTACGACTGATAGATTTTGCCGCCTCCAAGAACATGGCCATTCGTAGCACCTATTTCCAGCACAGCCTCCCGTATCGGTACACCTGGAGATCACCTCAGCAGACAGAATCGCAAATCGACCACGTTTTGATCGATGGACGGCACTTCTCCGACATAACCGACGTCAGAACCTATCGTGGCGCCAACATTGACTCCGACCACTACCTGGTGATGGAGAAACTGCGCCCAAAACTATCCGTCATCAACAATGTACGGTACCGACGCCCGCCCCGGTACAATCTCGAGCGGCTGAAACAACCGGATGTCGCCAATGCGTACGCGCAGCATCTTGAGGCAGCGTTGCCGGATGAGGGCGAGCTCGATAGGGCCCCTCTTGAGGACTGCTGGAGGACAGTCAAAGCAGCCATTAACGACGCTGCCGAAAGCGTTGTCGGATATGTGGAACGGAGCTCAAGAAACGATTGGTTCGACGAGGAGTGCCAAGAGGTTTTAGAGGAGAAGAATGCAGCGCGGGCTGCAATGCTGCAGCATGGTACGCGGCAAAACGTGGAACGATACAGACTGAAGCGGAAACAGCAAACCCGCCTATTCCGGGACAAAAAGCGCCGCCTGGAAGAGGTGGAATGCCAAGAGATGGAGTTGCTGTACCGTTCTCAAGAAACGCGGAAGTTCTATCAGAAGCTCAACACATCCCGCAAAGGCTTCGTGCCGCGAGCTGAGATGTGCCAGGATAAGGATGGGAGCATCTTGACGGACGGACGCGAGGTGATCGAAAGGTGGAAGCAGCACTACGATGAACACCTGAATGGCGCAGAGAACACAGGCACAGAAGGTCAGGACAGCGAAGGCGATGGCTACGTCAGCACAGCGGATAGCGGAAATCAACCAGCTCCCACGATGGGGGAAGTTAAGGATGCCATTCAACAGCTCAAGAACAACAAAGCCGCTGGCAAGGATGGTATCGGAGCCGAACTCATCAAGATGGGCCCGGACAGGTTGGCCGCTTGTCTGCATCGGCTGATAGTCAGAATCTGGGAAACGGAACAGCTACCGGAGGAGTGGAAGCAAGGCGTTATATGCCCTATCTACAAAAAGGGCGACAAACTGGAGTGTGAAAATTATCGTGCAATCACCATCCTAAACGCCGCCTATAAAGTGCTATCCCAGATTCTCTTCCGTCGTCTATCACCTATAGCAAACGAGTTCGTGGGAAGTTATCAAGCAGGTTTCATCGACGGCCGCTCGACAACGGACCAGATCTTTTCCGTGCGGCAAATCCTCCAGAAATGCCGTGAGTACCAGGTCCCTACGCACCATTTGTTCATCGATTTCAAGGCGGCATACGATAGTATCGACCGCATAGAGCTATGGAAAATCATGGACGAGAACAGCTTTCCCGGGAAGCTCACAAGATTGATCAGAGCAACGATGGACGGTGTGCAAAACTGCGTGAAGATCTCGGGCGAACACTCCAGTTCGTTCGAGTCTCGGCGGGGACTACGACAGGGCGATGGACTTTCGTGCCTGTTGTTCAATATTGCGCTTGAAGGTGTCATGCGGAGAGCCGGACTTAACAGTCGAGGCACGATTTTCACGAGATCCGGACAATTTGTTTGCTTCGCGGACGACATGGATATTATTGGGAGAAAATTTGAAACGGTGGCAGATTTGTTCACCCGCCTGAAACGCGAAGCAACAAGAGTCGGGCTAATGGTGAATGCGTCGAAAACAAAGTACATGCTGGTTGGCGGAACTGAGCGCGACAGGACCCGCCTAGGAAGCAGTGTTACGATAGACGGGGATACCTTCGAGGTGGTGGACGAGTTCGTCTACCTCGGATCCTTGTTGACGGCTGACAACAATGTTAGTCGGGAAATACGAAGGCGCATCATCAGCGGAAGTCGTGCCTACTATGGGCTCCAGAAGAAACTGCGGTCAAGAAAGATTCACCCCCGCACCAAATGCACGATGTACAAAACGCTCATAAGACCGGTAGTCCTCTATGGGCATGAGGCGTGGACTATGCTCGAGGAGGACTTGCAAGCTCTTGGGGTTTTCGAACGCCGAGTGCTAAGGACGATCTTCGGCGGCGTGCAGGAGAACGGCGTGTGGCGGCGAAGGATGAACCACGAGCTCGCTCAACTCTACGGCGAACCCAGTATCGTGAAGGTAGCTAAAGCTGGAAGGATACGCTGGGCAGGGCATGTTGCAAGAATGCCGGACAACAACCCTGTAAAGATGGTGTTCGCCACGAATCCGGTCGGAACAAGAAGGCGTGGGGCGCAGCGAGCTAGGTGGATTGATCAGGTACACCAGGACCTGGAGAGCGTGGGTCACAGTCGAGGATGGAGAGAAGCGGCCATGAACCGAGGGAATTGGCGAAATATTGTTGGCGAGGCTTTATCAAGATAATTGATGTAAAGCCAAATAAGTAAGTAAGTAAGACATCTAAGGTAGTTGGGCGTTATAAATTTTCAAAGATATTTATGGAAAAAGTTTACTAAAACGAGCCTTGAAATTGAGAACTTTTGAACAGCGAAAATTGAAACATTTCGCGTGAAATGTTTCCCATACAAAGTAGAGTGTCCGTAATTTGAAGCTGTCCGTAATATGAATCAAAACGGTATGTCGGTATTGACCATTGGTCAACTGGTTTTAAAAATATTTCGGTGTTCCTTGGGGACCGACACTTCCCATATAAAATTTCAATATGATGTTTTAAGAAGTTTTCAAGATCTCGTTACGGCTAGAGTGGTACCAAAAACATAAAAGCTCATTGCTCAAAAACAGTTACACCGATTTGTTTAATTTCTTCACAATAGACTTTCATCAAAGTTTAGTTTTGAAAAGCGAATAACCGAATATGAGAAAAAATCTGTAAGCAGAGATAATTACGAGAGCTATGGTTATGCGTCGGTCCCCCAAGGAATTTTGGAATATCCCCGAATATATGTGAACAATGCTCAAAACCGATACAGATTCTGAAAATAAGGGGTTTTTTTTGAGAAGTTGTGGAATTTTTTTTTCAAAAATATTGAGAAACAAAAAAGTTATCGCGATTTGAATATTTTGAAAAAATGAAGCTGCCGGTAGAGGGGTTAATATGGGGTTATAGTACTGCAAACAAGTACAAAAATCCCAAACCCATTTTAGCCTCATGATGTTAGTTTCTGATCTTTTCATAAGCACTGTGCCATAAAGAAAGTAACATAAAAAATATAAGATTTGAAACTTCTCAAATACCATCCAAATTATCGTATTTTTCAGCACCATGGGGCAAGTGTGTTACATGCCTTAAAACAAGGTTTATCACATGCGAAGCCCTCTACTAATTAATTCGAATAACTGAAATTGTGTTGTTTGAAAGGCGGATAAATCACTTTTGTAACGAGTAAAAAGAGAAATCTCGCATAATTTATGATCTCGCCCTAAAAGCCATAGCTTGTTATTATTGAGCAAACGAATAGATTTACACTTTTATTTCACAATGCTACGACGAAGAGAAGATCCTCCTCTGTCTCCCAGCGGTGACAGTTTTTATTTTGGTCCGTTTATTTGCTTAATAACAACGAGCTACACACTCGGTTATCAATGGTTTTAAGGGTGAATATACATAGAAGCCAAACCTCGAATTTTCAAAAGCACAAGTCTAGAGAAGCAGACAACCGGTAACTCACTGGTCACTCGTTGGTGGCGAGTTCAACGCAAAAGGTTGTCAGGTTCTCAAGATACAAATCTACAAACAAGCTCTTGAAAATTCGAGGTTTGACATCGATGCATCTTCACCTATTAAAAATATTTCCTAAAAACTTCTTACATCATTATGACCAATTTAAGTACGATTTTCAAGGTTTTTCGTGGACATTAACTAAAATGACGTTTGAGACAGTTTTGCAATTATGCGTATATCATATGTGATATATGCTTATTACAGCTCTTTTGAGCAAGAACAACTTTACCTTCCAAGCCAAGGTGTTCAAATGGTTTGATCTTGCAGTTTGTCCCGTATCTATGTTCAACGCAATGCATTGCAATGTGTGTCGGTAAAAAAACACATATCCATGAATACTTTACACAAAATAAAAAAAAATGTTCTGGACCCCCCGACCGATTATTTTGATTTTGGTCGCAAATTGAAAAGCAAAGTCTAATTGTTTTTAGTTCGAAATTTCACACTTACCTATTTTTTTGTAATAAAGTTACTCCACAAAGACACCGTGCCACATGCAGAATCTCAAAAAATGCTCAATTTTCAGTTAACGATCGCTTGCATAAGAATCATACTTTACCTTGATACCTTGAAGACTACAGCTTAGCGTCACGCCATTGCCGGGCGAACTCTAGAGCTCCATCTTCGTCGGTCTTGGGCAAAACTTCTCCAGTTGCCCCGAACGTTTAGGGTCGCCAGGTCCTCTTCCACTGCGTAGAGGCAGTGTATTCGTGGTCTTCCGCGAAGCCGCCGACCTCTACCAGGTTCCTTTCTTCTTGGCATTAACGTCCTCACTTGGACAGAGCCTGCTTCTCAGCTTTGTGTTCTTATGAGCACATCCACTGATATTAACTGAGAGCTTTCTTTGCCAAACTTGTCATTTACGCATTCGTAAATCGTGTGGCAGGTACGATGATACTTTATGCCCAGGGAAGTCAAATAAATTTCCATTACGAAAAGACCCTGGACCGACTGGGAATCGAACCCAGACACCTTTAGCATGGCTTAACTTTTTAGTTGCGGACTCTAACCACTCGACTAAGGAAGGTCCCCTGGTTCCCTGCTGTATATTATTTTCGCAATTCTTTCTTCCGACATTCGCACTAAGTGACCAGCTTACTGAAGTCTGCCGTATTTTACACGTTTGATAATATTCGCATCTTTCTACACTTGATACAACTCGTGATTCATGCGTCTGCGCCACACATCATTTTCGATTTTCCCACCGAGTATTGTCCGCAGCACTTAACGCTCGAAAACACCGAAAGCTTTCCGGTCTGCCTCTTTCAACGTCCACGCTCCGTGCCCGTAGAGAGCCACCTGAAGAATCAATCCTTTATTCAGGGCGATTTTTTTTTCCGTTTGCAAGCTGCGGGACCTAAGCTGGTTACGTAGTCCGTAGAAGGCGCTATTCGCAGCCGCAACACTTCTTTTCACTTCGCGGGAAACGTCGTTGTCACATGTCACAAGTGTTCCAAGGTAAAAAAATTCTTCAACAACTTCAAACACATCCCCATCAAACACTAACTCAGCACTTACACCACCAAGCCTCTATCTCTACCTGCAACCATGTACTTCGTTTTGGTAGAATTAATGGTCAGGCCTATCCTCGCTGTCTCCCTCTTCAGAGGCACAAAGGTCTCTTCCACTGACCTGAGATCGATTCCAATTAGGTCTATTTCGTCCGCAAAGCAAAGAACATGTGCGACCTTGTGATAATAGTGCCATTTCTCTGCACGCCAGATCTCCTAATAGCACCCTCGAGTGCAATGTTGAACAGTAAATTCGAAAGTGCGTCTCCCTGCTTCAACCCGTCTAACGTCACGAACGAGGTTGACACCTCGTCTGCGATCCGAACACTTGATTTCGAACCATTCAGCGTAGCACGTATCAGCCTAATTAGTTTCGACGGAAAACCATGTTCAGACATTATCTGCCAAAACGAATTTATTTTCACTGAGTCGTACGCCGCCTTGAAATCAATAAACAGATGGTGAGTCTGCAAGTCATATTCTCGGATTTTTTTTAGGATCATTCGCAAGCTAAACATCTGGTTTGTTGTGGAACGACCCTCACGAAAACCAGCTTGGTACTCGCCGACGAAAGACTCTTCGATCGGTCTTAGTCTGTTAAACAGGATGTGCGACAGAATTTGGTACGCCAAATTCAGCAGGATAATTCCCCTGCCCTTTCTTGTAGATTGGGCGTATGAGGCCATCCAACCATCCGGTGGGCAATTCTTCGTCCTCCCATACCTTGGGAAGTACTCGGTGGATCGACTGCTAAAGCCGCTCACTTCCGTGCTTGAGAAGCTCGACAGGGATGTCGTCCTTCCCAGCAACCTCAGCTTGCTGATAGTCTCTTTAACCTCTCCTATGGTCGGTGGGTCCACAGCTTGATCGTCATCATCAATGTTTATCCTGTTCCTCACTACATTTCCATTTTCACCGTTCAACAATTGCTGAAAGTGCTCCTTCCATCTGGCAGCCACCGCCGTTTTATCGGTCAGCAAATTCCTTTCTCGATCATTGCACATAGCAGGCACTGGTACGGTTTTGTGCCGCTCACCATTGACCGTTGCAAAGAATCTCCGCATATCATTCCGGTTCATGCTTTCTAGAGCTTCAGCTACCTAACTCTGCCTTTTCTTTCTGCGGTGGATTCGCTTTTCTTCGGCTCTCGCTGCCTCTGTTCTGTCGGGTACCGGCCACAAGCATACGGCTTCTGGCGACATTCTTCATGTCTGTCACTCTCTGGCACTCTTCATCGAACCAGTCCTTTCGTCTTCGTCGTTGACCAGTGCCAATCACTTCCCGCGCCGTTGTTGTCACAGCTTCGTGGATAGGGTTCCACAGGCTGTCGACGTTTCCAGCAATGTTGATACTTCCCAACTGCTCGTCTAGCTGCTGGCGGTACTGTTCAGCTACCCCATCAGTCGACAAGCGTTGTATATTGGAGTGCAGCGTTTTGTCTGTTCTGGAACTCGTGACACTGGATAACCGCGCCTGAATTTTAGCCACAACGACTTGGATCATAGTCGATATTAGGGCCTCGGAAGGTCCTGGCATCTATGACATCTGAGAAATGTCGCCCATCAACCAGCACGTGGTCTATTTGGGAGCAAGCATCGCCAATTGGGTGTCGCCAGGTGTGTTTGTGGATATTCTTTCGTGCGAAGTAGGTACTGCTGATTGCCATCCCTCTAGCAGCAGCGAAGGTTACTTGCCGCGGGCCATTATCATTGGTAACGGAATGGAGGCTTTCCGTTCCAATGACGGGTCGGAAGAAATCTTCTTTCCCGATCTACGCATTTGTGTCGCCGATGACTATCTTGACATATTGTTTTGGGCACTCTCCGTAGACCTTATCCAGGCTCTCATAGAACTCGTCATTCATGTCATCGGGCTTATCGTTCGTTGGCGCATGTATGCTGATCAGACTGTAGTTGAAGAACTTACCCTTTATTCTCACCACACAGATTCGGTCGCTTACCGGTTTCCACCGAAGAATTCGCTTCATCTGCTTCCCAATCACTATGAAGCCAACTCCACGTTCTGCTCTGTCGCCACTGCTGTAGTAGATGTGGTACTTGAATGAAGTGTTGGCGATGGAGTCCACCGCTCCGAATTCACGTTCTCCGGTCCTCGGCCAGTGTATTTCCTGGATAGCTGCCACGTTCATGCCGACATTCCGAAATTTACGAGCCGGGAGCCCGGGTTCATTTAAAGTTCTTACGTTCCAAGATCCAAATTTCCAATCGGTGTCCTTTATTCGTTGCCGGGTCTGTTGCCGTAAAATCAATCCGTTTGCTCTACTTTTGCCTTGCTCGGTTGGTAAGGAGTCTTCGATAGGCCACCTAACCAAGGTTGCGCTACCTACATCGTGCAAGAGGGGCTGCCTCCCCGGTGCTGACACGATACAGCATTGTCCGTTTGTTCTTTACATGATGACTACGGTCATAGCCATCACAACCATCCACCTTTTATCAGGAATAATCATACCCATCAGGTAAACTATGATCATGCTCGTTCACAAGATAATGTTCTTCCGTCGGGTAACCGATCGAATCTTTTAATTTCGAATTGATTTTCCCAAGGAAACTCAAATGCCAATATTACAGCAGGGAATTTCAGTTCCTCACTTGTAATTGTCTTCCAGCGGATAACCGATCTAATTGCTTCAAATCATATGAAAAAACTCGTGATCCTGCTATGAAATTTATAAAGCAAGATTTGCATAAAGAAATTAAAAAACGATTCTTTTTCAATTAAGAAACAAACCTATTAAAAATCTAAGTCCTTTTGTAAATTCTGAAAAAAAAACTTCAGAAGCCTATTCCGGCATTGAAAGAAGAAAAGAAGTTATTACTAACTAATTGCGGAAAAGCTTAAAAACTTGCTACGCTTTGTTGAGAGCGCGCTTGATTTCAATTAAGGACTCACTAGTTAAATAGAAAATCAAGTTATTCAGGACTTCGAAAATATTCTCAATCAAGACAACGTTTTCGACAATTCCTGGGAGCCTGATTTTGAAGAAGTGAGAACTATCATTAAAAAAAATAAAAAGTATGAAAGCCCTTGGCGATGATGGAATTTTCTACATCCTCATCAAGAAACATCTTATCATTCTTATTTGATATATTAAACAAATGTTTTCAGTTGGCATATTTTCCTGACAAATGGAAAAATGCTAAGGATGTATCAATTTCAAAAGCAGACAAAAATCCTACAGATACTTCTAGCTATCGTCCAATCAGTTTGCTTTCTTCCATTAAAAATCTTTTTGTTATGGTCATTTTGAATAGAATGATGCTCCACATCAATGGAAATTCAATTTTTGCCAGTAAATAGTTCGGGTTCCACCATGGACATTCGACCACTCATCAACTTTTACGTGTAACAAATTTGATCCGTTCCAACAAATCTGAAGGCTATTCTACTGGTATTGCTCTTCTAGACATAGAAAAAGCTTTCGACAGTGTTTGGCATGAAGGCTTGATTGTAAAATTAATAAACTTTAATTTTCCAACATACATTGATAGAATAATTCAATGTTATCTGTCAAATCGTACACATCAGATTAATTATCAGAACTCCAGGACTGAAAGACTTCCTGTAAGAGCTAGTATTCCTCATTTTGAGACCAATACTGTACAATATTTTCACATCTGACTTACCTGAGTTACCTCAGGGATGTCAAAAATCTTTGTTTGCGAATGACACAGGCCTCTCCGCCAAAGGACGAAGCCTGCGTGTTCGGAAGTTTTTTCTGCATACTTTGCAAAAATGGAAGTATCCTAGTATTTCAAAACTCAAGTCAACTCAACTGCTCAATCCTCTATCTATTCTTTTCGTTTTTATACTTTCACTTAATTAATTGAAAATGTATATGGATAATTAGCATGAGTGTTTGCCAGATTGTTTATACAGTGACCCACATTCTCCTACATGGAGAAGTCTGTCAAGTTTTCTCATCTTGCTTTTGCAAGAATTGAGCGATGAACGTGATAAAAGTCGCTACAAACATTAAATCCCACTTATGCCACATATTTGATGTCTGAATAATAAATCAGCCCTAAAATGCATTTGCCTTAAAAATGTGATTACCTTACCATGATCGATGAGAAATAAATCTATGTTGATCGTAATCACAAACTGTTACGATTGACAAATGCAACACAAGAAAATTAAGCCCCTGATAATCAGCAATTACGGCTCTGCCATACCGGGAATAGCCCGAAAGGCAAACATGCAATCGTACTTAGCATTGTCACCCTCCAGGTTCGCATTCGTCCTGACTTAAGCCACGGTGCACATTAATCAAAGTTTCGATTTCCGGGCCACAATCCTCAGGGGAATACCGAGAAAGTGACTGGAAAAATTACCCCCATATCCTTATTATCCTGGATTGTTTTCCTTTCGCCGGCCACTAATGGCAAGTGTCCACACACAGACACAAACCCACTCCGGCAGCAGCAGCAGCAGGATACTCTTAGGCCGATGACATACCGAAAGAGAAGAGAAGTGAAGTGAAGTGTTGGCGAAAAGAGAAGAGAAGAGGTAAAAATGGTATGGCATACTGGGAGAGGTTTCGAAAGAGTTTCAATGCGCTCCGTGTTTTCATTGATTTTGTGCTTCGGCAGCAGCATGCTGCCCGCGACCAGAGAGAGAGCGCGCACGGCTGCTTTATTCGGTTTCTTCTCCTTTCCCATGTCCCATTCGCATCAACAGAGGCCTGTAAAGGCGACTCTGTAGAATGTAGCAAGTTTGTTAAAATCATTTCTCATCAAGCAGGAAGACTGCTTCTCGATGGCGTGCGAAGAAAACCATTTAAATCACTAAGCATGTTTATTTTTCGTCATCATCCGCACTCAAGTCCGCTAGAAATTACAATGTAGGGCCGATACAACTTGGATGAAACAAGCAGAAATAGCAATCATAGGCTATCATTCAGAGTATATACCATGACCCCACAGTTATGGATCAAATAGTGTGGAGTCCAACCTATAAAATTCAATAAAACTACATGGTAAACGTAATTTAAAAGCACGAATTGAATCGTTTCAAATTGGATCTTCATATAGTAAACTGTTTTGAATGTAATATTTACATAGGATTGCATAAAAATTAAAAATTGTATCGGTTTCTGAAAACCATATTATGGATCAATTTTCATATTATGGATCAAATTGTGACATATTACGGATCAGTGTGCAAAATCAAGAGATTTTCAACTCAATGCATCTGTTTTGCTTGATTTGGCGAAAGTTAACAATGTGTCACATATTACTGCAAAAAAATAGCAGTATTAGTGCTGGAAACAAGGGTAAAATGCCCTTTTTTGTGATACTGCATTGTAGTAACTGAGACATGAACTGTTTTCGCTCCATACCAAGTTTTCCATCCATTTTTGTCTGCTAAAAACGAAATTGACAAACCTTGATGTTTTATTAGTTTTATCCTTAGTGCTTTTGTCTAAAAATGTCGAATCCAATGCTTAAAATGGCAGAAATCTACATTCTTTGGATGTGATCCATAACCGTGGTAAACAATAATTTCCTGGTCCATATTACGGATCACTAGTTAGAAGTGCTAATATTTGGTATTTAGAATCAACAATCAAGAAAAATGTTTTCCAATAATGAATTCATACTGAATCGAAGCGAACAAGCATGTTTTATGCTATAACATTTGAATTTTACTACCTGTGGGAGCTTTTGAATGCTGACGGCACTTCTTACAGAAAACGACCATATAATGATAGCTGTGTGGTACCAACTAAACATTTGTCAAATACACCGTTATTTAGCGGTTGAATGTTGTGCTTAACATTAAAAATGGTAGAAGACAAATAGTATAACATGGGAAACATATGTTTTACGTCAACGTTTATGTTTAAGGCAAGTTATTCGATGTTGAACGCCAAAGTGATCCGTCACTGTGGGTGATTCGTAACTGTGTGGGCATGGTACAACATAAAAATTGGAAAAAATATAACAGAATAAATAAGTTGTTGTTAATCTGATTGAATACACGATTGACTACATTAATTAAATAATCAATGAATAGATTTTCGTGACATAGTTTTTAAATATGAATCACTATCACATATTATCAAAACAACTACTAAAAAGTTAAATTAATTAATTCAAGAGAACAAAAATAAATCAAAACATATATGGTACTGGTTGTGTATAATGATGATAGCTATCAAGCCGACTGGTATATATATGGAACATAAATTGACTCTAATCTGTTTACATTTCTTTCGAACAAAACTTGATATAAACAATACTCTTGAAACTTTAACGAATTCCAATGTGAAGAAAAATTTGAATACGTGATTATAGACTATGATGATAAACCGTCTTAAAAAACGTGAGGAGAAGGCAATTTCAACGCACTCGCGATACTGCTATGAAAATTATATGGCCGGATTTGCAGGAAGAAATCAAGAAACGTTTTTCTCAATTAAGAAACAAAAATTTTTGAAAATAAAATTTCTCAATTGTACCTTGGCTCTAAGCCCTTTTGGAAATTATCTAAAATTTTGAAAAAAAAACCTCAGAAGCCAATACCGGCATTGGAAGAAGAAAACATTATTATTATTAACTTTATTTACGAGACTTTCAGCCCGTGACGAAGAAAACAAATTACTACTAACTAATTGCGAAAAAGCTCAAAAACTTGCTATGCGCGCACAATTTTAATTAAGGACTTACTAGTCCAATAGAAAATCAAGTTCTTCAAAATAGACTTCGAAAATATTCTCAATCAAGAGAACGTTTTGGAAAATTCCTGGGATACTGATATGGAAGAAATGAGTACTATTATTTTAAAATTCCAAAATATTAAAGCTCCTGGCGATGATGGAATTTTTTACATCCTCATCAAGAAAATTCCCGAAAGTAGCTTATCATTCTTAGTTGATATTTTTAACAAATGTTTTCAATAAGCATATTTTCCTGACAAATGAAAAAATGCTAGGGTTGTACCAATTTAAAAATAAGACACAAATCTTGCAGAAGCTTCTAGCTATCGTCCAATCAGTTTGCTTTCCTTCATCAGTAAACATTTTGAAAAAGTCATTTTGAACAGAATGATGGCCCACATCAACGAACATTCATTTTTTGCCAATGAACAGTTTGGATTCCACCATGGACATTCGATCACTCATAAACTTTTACGTGTAACAAATTTGATTCTTTCCAACAAATCTTAAGGCTATTCTACTGGTCTTGCTTATCTAGGTATAGAAAAAGCTTCGACAGTGTTTGGTACTGAAGGCTTGATCGTAAAATTAAAAAAAAAAAATCCAAAATACATTGTTAGAATAATTCAAAGTTATCTGTCAAACCGTACACTTAAGGTTAATTATCAGAACTCCAGGTCTGAAAGACTTCCTGTAAGAGCTGGTGTTCTCCAAGGCAGCATTTTGGGACTAATATTATACAATATTTTCACATCTGACTTACCTGAGTTAACTCAGGGATGTCAAAAATCTTTGTTTGCGGATGACACAGGCCTCTCCGCCAAAAGACGAAGCCTGCGTGTCATCTGTAGTCGATTGCAAAAAAGTTTGGATATTTTTTCTTCATACTTGCAAAAATGGGAAATTTCTCCTAATGTTTCCAAAACTCAACTAATAATATTCCCACATAAACCAAAAGCTCTTTATTTAAAACCTTCAGGTAGACATGTTGTCACGATGAGAGGGGTTCCAATAAATTGGTCAGATGAAGTTAGGTATCTAGGGCTCATGCTAGATAAGAATTTAACTTTCAAAAATCACATTGAGGGCATTCAAGTCAAATGTAACAAATATGTAAAATGTCTCTATCCCATTATTAATAGAAAATCAAAACTTTGTCTTAAGAACAAGCTTTTGATATGCAAACAAATTTTCAGGCCAACCATGTTGTATGCTGTACCAATATAGACTAGCTGTTGTAATTGTAACCAGGAAAAAAGCTCTGCAGAGAATTCAAAATAAAATTTTGAAAATGATTCTGAAGCTTCCTCCCTTGTACATATAGTACTAATGAGTTACATAAAATATCCAGTGTTGAAATATTGGAACAAATGTCAAATAAAATAATTAATAATTTCAGGCAAAAAAGTTACAATCTTCTATTGGCACGAATAATGCATTATATATTAAGGTTAAGTTGAGTTAAGTAAATTGAAAACGTGTTTTTTTTTCTTCTTTAAGCAGGTGAAATCAACTCACCTGTAAAAATCTGAACTACTACGGCAAATGAAATGTAATATGTTGTTAATAAAATGTTAATAAAATCTTAAATTTGTTTTACCAAGTAAGGATGATGGTGTTGTCTAATAACACAGAACACACAGAAGAAATGAATGTAATGTTTGAAATGATACTTATAAAGAAAATAAAAAAAAAATGTTTTCTATCAAGCCTACCGAATAGATTTTCAAAAATGGTTATAATTTTCGAGAATTTTGAAATTGAATGCCTTTTTCCACACAAAATTAAATTATTAAACTTCTGCTGTTATGAACGAATAATTTCTTTAAATTCACTTAACACTTCAGTCGTCGCGATGTTGTATTTTGTACAACACTTTTGAAAAAAAAACTCGCTTTTCGTCCTCAACAGCAGTGTGGTGGTTTTGACGGTGGTGAACCGCGCGACGACTGGAAGTTTAAACAATACACTAGTTATAGATATAATATCATGTTTGTATCTATGGAATGAAATAGTATGTTAGTTGCATACCTTTTCTACGAGTACTGTAAATGTTTTATGAGAATCTTTTCTAAGCTTGAATCATCGATTTTACTAACAAGATCACGAATGGTTCCAATTGCAGTTAATTTTTGAGTAAATATTGATTTTCCGAACGGGTAATAATCGATCAAATTTGAGAGCAATTTCTCGCTTTATTAAAGTAAAAGCAATGGTTTTAATGATTGATAACAAATCGACTCTCTTATTTATAAGTCAAGGAACATTGTACACAACCAGAAAACCATGGTTTTCTTTTTTTTTTCTACGGAATGGCCGAGTGATAATTTTGAGTTGAGGAATTTTATTGTATAAGATCAGTTCAGTGGTGCAAAGCACACATTTTTTTTCAAATATAAAAAAGAACTTTTTTTTTGTGTTTGTTTATTTAGTTTACTCCCAACTGTTTTCATCAGTTCGAAATTCACGCGCAATATTAGTGCTGCCAATAATAGTTCAAATTATCTTCAAGCGTTTTCGCGCGTCGAAGCACCACACGAACTGCTTTCACGCTTGACCACACTTTCCATCCCTCTTCGCATCGCTTCAGTATGCCAGGTAAGCGCGATTTTCATACAACATGCATGGAGAGACCTTCAACGCGTCGCTCCTCTTTCACATCCTCGCTTTCTGTCTGTACTAAGTAATATAGTTTGAGATTTTATCAAACATGCCTTGTCAATTTTTTATATACCGCATTGACAAGTGATCCACAAGGAGCAAGTTTGTTTTACGTAAGCCATAGTGTTGCACAAAATATCTAGATATTTCACAAAATTTTATTGAACTGGTGCTTGATATTGAATCGTAATCAAGAACTCTAGGAAGATTTCCTGTTTTTTGAGGCGTTTTACGAACAGTTACTAATCCGATCGAATTGCCCGGAACCCATAATGGCGTTGTTTTGTTTCACATTGGGCTGGATAGATTATTTGGGAGGTGAGGTTGGGACGGAGAATATTGCTTTTACCTTGAATTTCAATTTTCGATGGAAAATCCATCTGAATATTTTTTTTTTTCAAATTTAGATGTCAGTATTATCATTCTGTATTTCTGTTTATTTGCTGTCAAATCATCTAACAGCAAACAATCTGCTCTTCAAATCAGCAAAATGGAGTAACATAAAGCCAAGAGTACTCTGAAAATTACACAAGAGTGAATGTTCAAACTGATGAAAGTTTAAATCAAAGCCTGAGCTTACATGATCAACTGATCATATTCTTCGACATCTTTTTATCTCGATTTATGAGGAAAATGTATACAGGAAACAAGACAAATAGAAATAAGGAATAGATGATTGACGAATTATAATTATTCATGATTGTAATGAAATTGTTGAAAAATCTAGATAGAGATTAGTGTTGAACAAGCAAAATATTAGTCACCCCTGTTCTTGTTTACATTCAAATGCCATTTCGATCGAAAACAGTTTTTCATTTTCGCCAACAATACCAAGTAGGGATTCTTCCACCATATTTAATGATAAAAGATGTTTTGAAGTAGTTATCAACTGGAGAAAGCAATAAAATAATATAGAAGCAAAAATACTGATTACTGTGATGCATCAAAACCCGGACACCTAAGATGATACACATATTCAAATGCTTGCGTTATTATTTTATTATGTATTACTTTGAGATGATAGCTTTTAGGTTAGAACTTGATAATTTTCACCAAATTTACAATGAATTGAATGAAAATTGAGTTAATTCTGCATCATGTTGTGTCCATAAATCCGGACACATGAATCAAAATCCGGACATCGGTGCATCAAATTCCGGACATTCAAAAAATCGCAGTAGTTCTTTAAAAAAAATCATTAAACATACCTTGATATCACGATACAAAGATTCATGGATTTGTAAAAATAATGTTGTTCCTCTGTTGGATTATACAGAAACATCATAAAACGTAGGTTTTGAAGTCTTCAAAAAAATACATGTGATATGTGCATCGTTCCCCCAATATTTACACATAATTTACAAACATTTTCAGTTAATACTATTCAAAATCACAACGGTTCAACATTCAACGAGTTTTCCAGGTTTTCGAACAATTATGATGTTGTATTTCTTTATGAACTTTGAAAAATTGTATGCTAACACACTGTGTCAGGATTCGAAACCACACATATAAGTATCCGGACAGTCTTCTTCTGGCAAAGAATTACATGCATTTCATAAATTTCTTCGAAACTATTGACTTTACCGAGAACAAAATACAAACAAATCACTACAGAACTTGAATCACATATGATAAGCACGTAACAAACGCGTGATGAATCGCCGAAACGCGATGGCGCATTGAGTAGAATTTCTTTGGTTATCGTTAATTTTGAAAGCAAACGCGTCCTAACTTGATGTCAATTCATGTTACAATGGTCAACAATAGTTAACATTAATAGTAGGAATAATATTCTCACACTAGGAAGGATATTTAACATTGAAATGATTGAATTTCACCAGTGTCCGGATATTGGTCCTGTCCGGATTTTGATTTATCACGGTAACAGTTTATCAATAAATCAGTTGTAATTATGATAAGTTACAAAACTTAATTCATTTAATTATAAAATTCCCTATTTGTGGATTTAATTTACTAGCAAACGTTCTGATCCGTGCTCCATTTACGCCAAAAACGAGCGCAGTCATATCATATTTCTCTAGCGTTCACTAGCGTTCTTGCGCGTCGAAGCAGCAAATGATTTCCACAGATCTCTTTGAACCTCTTTGCTTCGCCTTCAGTATACCAGGTAAGCGCGTTTTCCATATAGTTTGCATTGAGAGAGCTTTGACTCTTTTCTCTTCTCTCCTTTTATCCCTTCTCTACTCCTGCAATATGTCATCGCCCTTACACGCTGGCTGACTGCAGTGTGTCTGCAAAGAAATTGCACGAAACGGTTTTCTCCGTCTCCCGGTCCCGTAGGGCTTTCAGTTTAACATTTCATGCGGACAAGACCATCCCCCAGTCTCCTGGTTGTGCTACTCTGGTATCGAAACAGGAGCCATCGGAGATAGTGTGTAGGGCAGTGGTGCTCAAACTGCGGGCCAAGGTGAACTTTTTGATTCCAGAGTGAAGATGTTCAAATATTAGTGTACCAATAGACGATCAGCTAAGAACAAATATTTGTATAAAATTCAATAATAAAGCCTGCATTATTACTATAGCGTCATCTGAAATCTTATTATCGTTGTTTTGTAGGAAAACTGTAGAAACCATGGAAAATTATATATTTTGTATTAAAAAGTAGAAGCGTCGGGATTTTAAAAACAATTAGATAGTCTTACTTTGCAAGTGTTTTGAAATAAACATTTATTGAATGAAGTTTACTAAATTTCTGCTTTTCTTTTATACAAAAAAGCTCACCTCTCGGGCTTCAAGGATCACATGCAGCCCGCGGGGCCGCCAAATGAGTACCACTGGTATAGGATATGCAGCAACAGTCACCGGGACCGGCCAACTAGGCAAAGTGTCTCAGAAAGTGGAAGTTGTTCGGTAGTCCTGCTGGTAGTTGAATTATGTAGCACTGTCGCAAAGTTGTGGATGTGGGACTCGACGCTAATGGAGTTTCACCGAAATTCGCCTCTTATGATGGATCACATGTGCTTCGCTGTGAAAACGAAGTACATATAGGTAGAGGGCAAAGTTCCTCGATGGCTCCAAAACTAAAACACGGAAAGCTGCCCGGGTAGGTACCTTCGGATATAAGATATCGCACGAAACGATGCGTACTATCATGTGATTGCCGTCAGCCGAGTAATTGTTAGGCGACATCCACAAATTACGTAACGCTCAAGGGGGAGGGGGGGAGTAGGCTCAAGCGTTACGGCTCATACAAAAATTTAAAATTTTTCATACAAAAAGCGTTACGGAGGGGGGGGAGGGGGTCAAAAATTTCCAATTTTAGCGTTACGTAATAAATGGACGCCGCCTTATGCTTTTTTCATGCTATTATTATTATTACGATTGTGATTGCGGAATCTGTACGTGTTTCCTTTGTGAGGTGTTTCAGCCGAGGGGCAATATGTGTGCGGTTTTCCAAGGATAGACTAAGGACTTTTTTGAGAACGGGGATTTCTCGAGAAAAAGCGAATACATTTAGACATTTTATGCATTTTCTATATTAATGGCAGAAAGGACCACAATTTTTAAAAAAAATATTAACATTTTTTTAGACATTTTTGGAAACTCACTTAGAAAAAGAACCCTAGAGGGGTCTCAATAAATTAAACTCAAACCAAAAAAATATCTTATATATCAATTTATTGTAAAAAGTGTATAATCCACACATTTATAAAATTATTAGGGCCGTTCCATTTCCTAGAAACCCCTTCATGTGTACGGACATGAAGCGAACCACGTGGCCACCACTTCGAAAAGGTAGAATATCCCTGAATCACGTAGGTACCAAACGGATGCGGCACCAAGAAGTTTGTGTTTGTACTTATGCAATTTCGTGACCGAACCGCACCGATGGCATGCAATTTCCTGCTTCAGGGACTGTATGTGTGACAGCGGGCCCTTCGTTGTTGTCACCGTCGTCGTTTTCGTCGTCGTTGTTGTCGTTAACCACCCACTTTCCTATCACTTGGGGATCGTATCGGACCCTTCGCTATGAATATGCAACGGGTACATCACTCTCGCTCTCGTGAACCACGCCTTAGAAGCATGTGGGTTTCGATTCTAGGTTAATGCATGCCTGCTTAGGGTGGGGATTATTTCCTGAAATCTTTTGTAGTTAGATTCGGACCCAAAATGACATACTATAAAACATATTTTTTTGAGCAGTTTAAGATTTCACGCACATTATAGGCATGTGGAGGTTTAAGAGAATCCTTCTGTATCTCCTGTAAAGCTTCCAGGAGTTCCAGAACCAAAGGCCCCAACTCTGGAATGCCATATATTTATTTGACAACATAAATAAGGCATTACTCGTTCAAAATTAGTTGCCTTACAGTTGAGGTCGAAATACACATAGAGTAAAGTGAGGCAAAAGTTCGACCTTAGTGGTATAATCAATGTTTCCAGGAAAACAATAGCAGTTAAAACAAAACAAATACCATACATTGAACCTTCAACACATTGGCTATAATTTTGCTGAACAAACTTGTGTCAAAATATTTACCCATTTTTAGTTATAACAGTTTCAAAATTAATTGTCTTATTCGAACTTTTGCCCCACCACTGGGGCAAGAGTTCGAATCTAGTATGGGGCAAAAGTTCGCTGGCTAAAACACAAAATATCGATCCTTTTATGACAGGCATACTTTACACCAGCCGTAAACTTAGGTTTGACGAAAAATACACACTAAATTTTCATCAAAAAATTGCCCAAAACCGGGTTAATTATAATATACTCAAAAATAGCAGTTTTTCGCAAAACTAAGTGGAAATGTAAAATTTTGGTGGCAATTTTCACACGATCAGACAAATTTAACTAAATTTGAAGATAATATGTGGATTTTACGCAATTTGCATTTTTTTTCCGTGATTTTATACATGGGTCGAACTTTTACCCCGCTGATTCGAACTTTTTCCCAAAGCAACCTTATGATAGGCCTAGAAACGCCCCTACATAAAATATTGAAAAAGATTTTATCTTAAATTGGTTCCATGCATCGAAATTTTGACCAAAAATTACAATATTCACGGCGAAAACAACAAATAGCCATATTTTTTCCAAATCTCAATCGATTTTTACCATTCGAACCACCATGACATTTATAAGATTTGTTTTGAATTGAGCTGGAAATCTTAAAAAGAAACTTTTACCCCACTCGAACTTTTGCCCCACTTTACTCTATTTGTCGAAGGATTCAAACTCTAGTGGAATTATATGGTATATTATGTACTAAATTCGGTTTTCCATCTGTTTATAATCTTTCGTTGTTGTCGAGTTGTGTTTGATCCTTCGACCTTGACGCTTGCTCCTGCGGGGCCGGCGATGAGGGCAGGATCAAACATGTCGCGCATCGGTCGAGTAAAGTGAAAAAGTGCCGCGTTCGATAAGTTCTTTTTGATCTTTCGACGTTGACGCTTGCTCCTGGGCAGTGCGTCAAGAAAGCCCGAGTAGTCGTCAGTTGTTTTTCCTCTCGGGTCGCGCGCTTATTTTCTCTGAGTGCTTTTATATAGCCAGGCAAACGAGTGAAGCTAAAAGTGGATTGTTGCTGCTGCTTGACGGATCAATTGGTGAGCTCGTTTTATGCTACTATTTCTAATCTATAAAATATTTATTTATTTATTCGTTACACAGGTGAGACGTATATATGAATTTTGAACAAATTATGAAAGGTTCGTTACTGTCGACATAAACTTTAATTCACAAATTATTCATGTCTATTTTTTTTTTTCAGGACACCTTTTTCCTTTTACCTTATTTTTGTAAAAAAAACTTTGAATGGTTCGACATTACGAGTGTAGACTTGCGAAAGGTTCACTTTATTCAACAAACTTTGAAAGGTTCGGGTGAAAGGTTTTACAGGGTGTTCGTAAATTATCCGAACTACAAAATATGGGAAAGATGATCTCACATTCAAAACGATTAAAAGTCAATGACCGTGTACCTTTTCTGATACATCCATATGTTGACACAAAATATAATTTCAAATGATTTAGAAATAATTGCTTCTCTCTGAGATAGGCAAATTTTAATTTTTCGGAGACGTTATTCCTGAGGACCGCTAGTCATTTTAGAGATGTTTTCTCCCTTAAATCTGAAAAAGATTATTCCAAATTTTCCATTACTGTTTGAAGTAATCTATAGTTCCTTGGCTTCAAGATAGGCTAGTGATATAAAATGAATCAGTTCAAATCCTGTGAGTTCTATGGACTTTTATCTTCCATCAAAAAGCTCTAAAAACGTTTCTCTCTAAGACCTTTCAACACTTTTGTCTTGGATTTACAAATATTTGAAATCGGATATGTGTGAAACTTACTGCTAAAGGATATAATAGGTCAATGTATTATACCATGCAAGAATGCTGAAATTATTCCGCTTAATTGCATAGAGCCATGCCTTCCAAGTTTGTACGGATAATTTGCGGACACCCTGTACATATAAGCATGTTTATAGCTCATCAATAATTATTTATCATGGTCTTATCGCTTATCAAAGTGAATCCTGTGACCCAACGATCCTCTCCATTAACAAACATCCCTCCCAGTAACCTTTGTGGAGATGCAGAGGCAAACACGGTCTCCAAATAGCAAAGGTTACACACTAACATTCCTTCCCGCAATCCCACCTAACTGCAAGGACGTGACCGACGCCGTTATTGACCATGTATAAATAGAGGCACTGAATTATGCACACTGAAGAAGATTATGACCAATCTCAGTCGATCTTCTAGTTGATTCTTTGTGCATTTTCACTGACTTCGGTCAATCACGGAATAGCAACCATTGACATGTGTAGTCAGTCTAAGCTATGCTAAGCTATTTATGATCTTTCGTTGTTGTCATACTCATATAATCAAGGTTAATTGAAATTATGTCTTATGCCACACCTGCATCTGCCCAAGAAAAGGGAAAGGGTCAAGTAACCATCTTTAAACTCCACTATTTCCCCTGAAGTAACTTCAAAGAGTTCGTAATTCTGTTGACTAGTTTCTGCGAACGAGCCATTTGAAGCACACAGTTTCGTCTGGGGCTTTTGAGGATTAAAAGAAGGAAAAAACATTGATGAATATATTACCCATGTGAAATAGTAGCAAGTATTTTCCACTTTAAATGGGCAAATGTCATCTCGACCTAACGACTATTTCAGCCTAACGATCCTTTCGGCCATACTGCGTTTGGTCATATGGCTTTTGGCTTAACGGCTTGCTTCCAGGTAAGACATGTTCTCCTTATGAATTTCGTGATAGGACATGATTTTGTATGTCTTTAAACAAAATCACTAGACCTTTCGGATTTCCTGTGAAAATGTATCTGGTGTGACAGATTGCGCATTAAATAAGTCGATTTGAAACACTTGTTTATTAAGAAACAATCACAACAAACATTTCTGAATATTGGGCAGCACGTGATTTGGACATTGATGAAAAATTGTGGTAGGCATTTCAAAATTACAAGCGTTAGCCAACAGCTGAAACAAACCCTTTAATCTGTCTACCAGTCATGCCCCTTCTAACTACTTATGTACAAAATTTACTACTTTACTACAAAATGAACCCAGCCTCGTTTAACAATCAGGTGACCGAAAGGACGATCAGTATTGTTGAATGCTCTTTCAATCCCTTCTTGATAAAATCGACAACCTTTGAAGCAATTTTGCGATACATTTATCTTAGGTAAAACGTGTTCAACTTTTGTCAGCCGTTCAACTAGGATGGTAAGGCAACTGGGAGATGTAACTATCGCTCTAGAGATCGCAAGTTCGATTTTAATATATTGTTGTGCGCAAGCCCCTCGTACGAGAATGAACATTCTGAAGCTCGACAGTATAGTGAGTGACACTGGAAGAGAATTGCTTAAAATCATCGGAAGGTTGAAAAGAGTTAATTGTAAGATAACATTCATTTATTGTACCCTACATGTTCTAAAAACAATTCAACTAACAGGTTAATTTAAACTTAAACGCTGAATTGGAATTAAAAACTATAACTTGTTCACGATTGAATTAAATAGGAGATTAAACTGTAAATACTCATTAAAAACTGTGAAATGATGGAATAAAATTTCAGCTTAAGCTTTACCATACTACAAAAGCGAGTTTCGCTTCATGAGCTCCGAAAAACGTGAACATAACTTAAGAATTTAATAGTACATCAAACCTAGAAAAACGCACTCGGATGCAAAGAGCAAATTGAACGTGTTGGCATCAAAATGGCTACGACATAACGATACAAATACCAATTCGTACCATTTCGATAGTGCTCAGAGAAGTAGTGGACTGAATTCCCCGGAAAACTGGCCCAACTACAAGTTCAATATTCGGACTGTTAGATACTTCGAGTACGCGGAGAGATAGATTAGCATGTTAGAAGAAATAGCTCAGTGGGAGGTGTTAGAAAACGAGAGACAAATTAGCGATAAGGTAGCATGGGAGTAGATCGAGCGGTAAAAAGAGTACCTGGCGAGAAAACTAGAGCTCCGGATCCAACAAGACGAGGCAAATGAAGTTGCAAGTTTGAGGAGAAAACATTCTATTCGATCGTTGACAAGAAGGGTTGAAAATTGAGTCGTCGAACAAACGACAAGCCTTCTTGATTCTGTTGTAGTCGAAGACACCTCGACATATGCAGATTAGGGCGGTTCAAAATTTGAAAAAGTTTGAAAATCCAATCTCCTATATGTTCCTTACCATCCGTACCATAATAATAGTGTTCTGTGAATTTTTCAGCTTTCTAGGTGGTGATTTAAAGGTGCCCCACAATGAAGGTTTATATGGAAATAACTATGGGAAAAATTTGAGATATATTCCAAACACGCTAGTACTATAATGTAAGTATAAGCTTATTATCCCATAGGAAAAACTCATTCTTCAAACTATAATAAAGATATTTGCTGAAAAGAGAAATTCAATCCGACGGATATCAGAAGAGATATTCATGAGTTTGTTTGCTATTATTTAGCTTGATATGGGATTATATTGATATAGGTTGGTTGTTTAGAGCTAGCTTTCTATGTAAAATGTATGAACTTCCTATAACTTTTGTGACGTAAACCGAACCATGCTAAAGTCGAGAGTGATATTATTAAGCGATATTAAAACAAACCGTGATAAAATCGAGAAATAACTGTAGTTAATTTGGAGTTGCTGAATTTGACCCAAGTAACACCTTCTTTTGTGTAGCAGAGAGCAGAATTAGTTATATCAAAGCTTTATTGCTGTAATATACAACATCTCGTATAGTATATGAGCTACAATAAAGTATTTGAATAACATGTTATGCAAGAACATCAAATATAAATGCTTCGAACTGTCTAGGTATTATTATAGCTCCATGAATGTTTATACAACTTACTTAAGATCAAAACCGCACATGTTCACGTTTTGACAATAATCAAACAACATGAAGATGGGTGAGCATCAGACAAGTTGCTAATATTGACTTAGACCCTTTGAACCCATACTCGTATGCCAATGAAATAATTAAATTTAAATTTTAAAGCAACGCAGAGGCTATTTACGCTTGACTCTCCCCGACTTTTGCAATCAGAAATACGATGCCACAAAAAATAACGCCACTGCGATTTCATTATCTGCTATTCGGGAAAGATATATTTTTTGTTACAAAAGTATTATAATCCCGTTTTAAAACATCTCGTGTTATAATTCAGTCATTGTAAGGGTTAATGATTACAAGTTGATAAATAAAAAAATCACATCTTATCATTGCGTATTGATAACGTTGATTTCACAATAACACTCCCGTGCATAATTTTGGGCTCACCCCCTAAAAACAAACAAAAGTGTTCAGTCCATATCTCTGTGACTACACGACCAATTGAAACTCTCTAAGCTGCATTCGAAAGGCAAAGAGTTATTCTTACTTCGTATGTATTTTTCCAAAAACATTTTTTTGAATTTTGTATACTAAATTTTTGCTTAAAGTTGGGACATTTTTCAAAAAACACACTAAAAAATACAGCTAATTTCATCAGCATTGCATCGACCAAAATTTTAAAACAAGATGTCATTAGAATCGTTATCTTATATTCTTTGAAGAGCACTCACGAAATGTTTGCGGAAAAATCTGAAAACAAATCAAAATCAATGAAACAATCATTCAAGTCATCGTACAAAAGCTTGGGTTCACCTGAGCCACACGCAAATCATTTTTGTCAATATCTCTTCCATTTTTCAACCGATTTTAATGATGCCCTTTTGCAGTTCATAATCGATAATTAACAAAAAAAAATATTTTGTCTATGAACAATTCAAGATGAGAAAAAAAAAACACTTTCATTATTTCGTTTTTGTTCTGGACTGACGCTGTCAAAATATAAATAGATGTTATTTGTGAAGCAATACATTTTCTTAGCTTAAATGTAACAAGTTAGTGTTGGTGATGTTCTGTGGAACATCTTTAACACATAATTGTATGTTTTAATGATATATTGGGAAACATATTTTAAGATATGAGAGATGATTTGTAAGCCACCATTTTTCGCGCTGTTTCGGTGATATGAGTGTACGAAATAAGGTTATCCATGTTCCCAGAAAAACATACCAATTTGTATTTAATACACTTATAAAACAAGTTGTGTTACTTGGAGATGCCGTTCTCACAAATATTACAGCACGTCACAACTATGAACTACAGGTCGCTAAAGTTGTATAAATTACTGGTTTCATGATTTTGTCATGATTTGAAGTTCATACGATTTATCAAACTTTTTAGTAAACTAATCCATCAAGCATGCCAAATAGAACTTCAACGTTTACGTAGAATATAGCTCGGTAGGATTTTCCGAGGATCGCAGCAAGCCATGCGCGCGGGCGGCTGCGTTTTGAATTTTCTGTCACGTTTATTTCGGTTCCGCGTTTCGGACGGTGAAAAATAGATTCGGCTGATGGCGCTATGCCACCTTCAATTTTTTTTTGTGATCTCGTTGTTCTCAAATCCACGGATATTAGCAGGTGCAACGTAATCCGGGTTGTAGTGCTTTGTACAGTGATAAACAGCTGCAATAAAACTGGCTGATAATGCAGTGATTTACGTGTTATATTTTATTTGCGACGATTTTAAAAATGGCTTGTGGCGTGCTAAATTTTTGCATGATTCGGTTAGTGTTACGCCACCCGGATAGTTTTTTTCCGTTTGGAATAAGTGTGACTTTGACAAAATAATCATACGGTTGTGAGATTTATATCATTTTTAATTTGAAAACCTGTGTTAAGTATGAAAGCCGCCTTCGATGATAATTATTGTGCTACGCAGAAATTAGTTCGAACCAAATTCAGATATGAAACCATTCAGAGGATGTCGATTCAAATTCCCAACAGATTAATATTAAAGTTTTTGAGGAAACGTGTTTTTACTCGGCGTTTCGATAAGTGGACGGATTTGGTGAGTTTGTTCCGATTTAACCGCTATTATTAATTCTGGGCTATTTCTGTAGCATGGGGTTGGGTCACTTTATCTTCTCGTTTCAGAGAGCGAGTAATGGCGCTCAAACCAAAGCGTCTTAGCAAGGGCACAAGGTGGAAATACCTGTGTCTCATCCCTGGAAGACGAACACGCATGGAGTTACTTTAACTTTCTTAGCAACGTCACTCCCAACGATGATGAAAACATTACATTCACGCTTACACTCAATTACAAAAAGTATACTAAACTACACATACACTAAATTTCAATCCGGTCGCATCACTCGCTTATAGTGAATCCTAGACCATTACCCTTCCCATCATCCAACTCCTTGACATCTATGAGGGCGTCGGTGAGTCGCTGGCCTCTCTTCAAGTAGATGTCATATCATCATTTTCCTTTCCTTTCCTCGTAACGGAGAAGATGGGCGTGGCCGGCAATGGAAATTATCATGTCTTTGCATCTCTGAATTCCGATTGGATAACTATTTGATTCAAAATAGTTTTCCATGAGTAATTGGAATAAGTGTTGTAAAGTTTCTGACATGACAGTTTTCAGTATGCAATCTACGAAATACTCCGTTACCACGCAACGCAACCACGCAATATAGCTCGGTAGGATTTTCCTGACATGCACTACATACATTTGTTTTCTATTTCTGGAAAATTACAATACTTTTCCTAATCATCAAAAATAACTTTCTCCTATTGCAAGAATTATGAGTTTTATTCATAAGTGTTCCATAACACATAAAATTCAAATTGTGTGGTCAATTTAACTAATCAAATCCCATACAAGCTGACGAACCTGCATGCAAGTTGGCTGAAATCTACAAATTCGTCATTTTCAACACTTAATAAACTTGGCGTGCTGTGACATTTTCGAAGGAGTAAAATTTATTTAACCTGCCTGTTCTTCCTCGTACTTCGCACTGGTTCTAAGTCGTCGGATAAGTACTAAGTTCACACGCGTCACACTTTAATTTGCTGAACTATATTGGACTTAACTGCGGTTCACAACTGTACAATTTGCAATACGGAACATTAATGATAAGCAACGGACTGTATCTAATGCTGGTTTATTTTCGACTGATTAAATGTAAAAATTGGTTCTGATCGCTGACCGAGTGCGATGTTTTTGAGCAGCATTTTGCTACCTGCTATCGGCCTACTGGTGATCGTTACGCGATCAGTACTGTATGATTTGTTGAAAGGGGTTTATAAATTACACCGGACAGAAGAGTGCAGCTATTGGTCATCTACTCGGACACTAATGATAGAGTTAGTGATCCCGTAGTGGTGACTGATAGACATGAGTACAAATAATTCTAATGCGATCGGTGACCGGCGCAAACACACATTTTTCTATATGCTTTCTTCCTTCTTCTTTCCGTCTTTGCTTTTTTTTCATTCTATTAGTATAGAAGTCCTCTCAATACATTCATATGATTTTTTAAAATTCTTCATGAGTATCGTTCCAAACATTACATTCATTTTTATATCTAGATGTTCTGTGTAAGAAAACTCTTCCATCCTTATGTGTGTGTGTGTGTACAATTCACCTCCCACTGACCGGCAGTGAAAAACTCTTCCATCCTTATTTGGCAAAACAAAATTAAGTAACATTTCGTAAACAACATTGCTTTTTCTGTAGCAGTTCCTTATTTACAGGATATTCGATTTCACTTGCTTATAAGAGAAAAAGAACGCTTCCAATTTACCTAACCAAACTTAACCCTCACATATAACGCATATATCGTAGCAATGAAGGATTGCAACGATTTTCTTCTAAAATTATTATTAATAATATTCGTCATTTGTTCCAATGTATCAATATTGGATATTCTATGTAACTCATTAGTACTATACCAGGGAGGAAGCTTCAGAATTATTTTCAAAATTTTAGGTTGAATTCTCTGCAGAGCTTTCTTACTGGTTTTCCAACAACAGCTAGTACATATTGGTACAGCATACAACATGGCTGGCCTGAAAATTTGTTTGAAGATCAAAATCGTGTTCTTAAGACAAAGTTTATATTTTATGTTAATAAGTGGATGCATACGGACTTTTTATGCATTTGTTATATTTGGCTTTAATGCCCTCAATGTGATTTTTGAAAGTTGAATTCTTTTCTAGTATGAGCCCTAGATACTTAACTTCATCTGACCAATTTATTGGAACCCCTCTCATCGTGACAAAATGTCTACGTGATGGTTTAAAAAAAAATAGCTTTTGGATTATGTGGGAATATTGCAGGTTGAGTTTTGGAAGCATTAGTGGATTTTTATTCATATGATCATTCGGGTTTATAGTAGTCAGTCAGCGTAAGCTATCCAAGGGCAAATTGTCGTATTCTAATAAAATGTATCGTCAAATGTTGCCTAAAAGAGTGGAGATATCGCGAGTTAAAAGTAATTTCCCCCCCCTTCAAGATTCTAAAATCAATGATACAACCTGAAAAACATACCAACCATACCGCCCTAATGCCTGCTTTCCCACAGCTCAGTGCACACCAAGGACGACTTCCAAGCAAACTCATAACTTGCACTTCATGCTAAACTGTGACATCGGTGCGCGGCGTTATCGTGTTTGGCGATTTTATCATTTGTTTAACCTCTAGTTATTCGCTTCACGATGCACGGTGGTTCCGTTCTGTTCTGTTGCGGTGCGGCTGTAATTATGGTATGCACCCGTGGATTGTGAGAAAGTGGCACAATTGCAGGAAACCGATCGATACACGTGCAAGGATAACCGTGATGGTATTTAATGATATGTTAAGGGAATGAATGTCTTTTGCAAGAAGGATAAACATTGCGGTTTGAGAATAGAGACATTTTCGTTTGAAGTGCACAATCAGCACATACCTAATTCATAATTGCCTGAATAAAATGTCAATATATTTCAGGCTCAAAAACTTGCTGCGCAGTTCAAAAGCGCGCACAATTTAAATTTAGGACTCACTAGACTAATTAAAATCCAAGTTCTTTAGGATACCGAAAGCATTCTCGAACGATTTTAACAATTCCTTGGAGACTGATTTGGAATAAGTAAGCACAATTATTAATAACTTCAAAATTGTGAAAGCACCTGGCGATGATGGTTAACATCCTCATCAAAAAACTTCCAGAAAGCAGCTCATTATGCTTGGTTGATATATTTTGAAAATGTTTTCAATTAGTATATTTTCCTAACAAATTAGAAAACGCCAAGATTGTAAGAAAACATGTTTAATTTAGTTTCACCAAATTAGGAAAACAGTGTCTTCTAACACAGAACACCTAGACAAAAAAAAATCAAATAATGCTTGGATTGATACAAATAAGAATAAAAAAGCTTTTGCTATTAGCAAGCATCATTTTTGTAAAGATGTATAGACTACTTAATTCAGACTTAGTGAAATAAAACTCCGACAATCCCAATAACCACCTTATCGAGCCACACTGAAAGTAACATTCCTTTTGCAATGAGCGCCCCAAATCGGCACGTGGGACCAATCTGGATCCTGAAACGCAATATTAAATCTCCATTTACAAAAAATAACACAAAAGACTCAAATCCCACGACATGGTGTTCACATCGCGTCGCTTACCACACAGGAGGGAAAGTCGACAATCTGGAAGCGAGCTATTGATTTCCCTGCAGGAGATAATGTCTTCTTCTGCATTCACATGGCAGGCACCCGGCCGGCAATGAATGGGGGGCAACGACGCGAAGTAAGGCACGCCATAACGTGATGTGGCCCAAGAAGACGATGGATTGTCTCAGATTAGAAAATTCAATCAATCATACCGAACTGAACCAGGCTTCTCACTTCTTCGGGGCAAAAGGTTTTTGCATTTGTGAGAAAATGAATGTCTCATGTTCCATAAATATACGAAATTACTCCATAAACTCCATCACCGGTTCCGGTAGCAATGTACAGTAAAACAAATATAATAGGTTATACTTAAATCAGATGTTTTTTTTTTTCATTCTAAAAATTCAATTTTTCTATTCTAAAAATTCAATGTAATTATTGGCATAAAGTTATTCATATGTCTACCAGAAATTCTTCGTTATTTATTTATTACTCTTTCAAGTATAGTTATTTAACTATAAAAGTGTACAATGAAATTATTTGTTGGCACAATGTTTTATTTAAAATCAGATTTGTTTTAATCGGTACCACTAAAGTTATTTTTAATACCTCTCTAATAAAATTAAAAAAAAACTAAAGTTATTTATGGAGCAATTTCATTTAATAATGGAACATGTCACAAATTGTACAGTGAATAAATGCTTTCATTATGTATCGGTATTTAATATATTTTATTGATCATTTTAAAAGTTTTATTGGCGTTTCAAATAAGCTTCCTTCCATCGGGGCAGGTTCTGCGCGAGTGGCGGCGATGATGAAGTCACCTTTTGGTCGGTTTACCATGTTTACCTCAGCGCATGGGGCGAGAGGATCATTATCCGCATAGATAAGTATCAACACAGAGTGTTCGTTTTGACGCCGTGCCATGTGCCTTTCCCGGGTTACCGAACATGGTTTGGGCTGGTACACGTTCTGGGATGATCTCACTTTCGACTGCCTTTGTAGCCAACCAACAACGGAGGAAATTGGAAAACCACACACACCTTGTCCCGATGATTTGAGCCGTTTCTGTTTTTTTACTTCTACTGCTACAACCAACAACCACAAAACACCCAAAATTGATGATATTTGTTTTGCTTTGAAACTTTGCCCCTTTCCTTTTGTCATGACTTCGGTTCAGCATGTCGTGTGAAACAGTCAAACATCCTAGTAATATTGATTGGTTTGTGGTTTTTCGCTTGGAACTTTTTGTTCGAGAAATATTGTTTCGTCATTCTCTAAGAAGCACTAAAAAGCTATCGATGATATTTTGTTAAAGGCGTAAAAACATAAATCAAAATAACTTGTAAAAATCAATAAGAAGAGCAGTTTAAGTTTGAAATTTAAGTACTTGAATTATTCACAACCCTATAATTTATAATTTATTTGGTTTTACATCAGCTTGATAAAACCTCGCCAACAATATTTAGCCAATTCACTCGCTTTTCTCCATCCTCGACTCCGACCTACGCTTTCCATGGAGGTCCTGGTACACCTGGTCAATCCACCTAGCTCGGTGCGCCTCACAGTCTTCTTGTTTCGACCGGATTCATGGCGAACACCATCTTTGCAGGGCTGTTGTCCAGCATTCTTGCAACATGCCTTACCCCGCGTATTCTTTTAGCTTTAGCCACCTTCAGGATACTGGGTTCGCCGTAGAGTTGAGCTCGTGGTTCATCCTTCGCCGCCACACGCCGTTCTCCTGCACGCCGCCGAAGATCGTCCTTAGCACTCGGCGTTCGAAAACTCCAAGAGCTTGCAAGTCCTCCTCGAGCATAGCCCACGTCTCATGCCCCTAGAGGACTACCGGTCTTATGAGCGTTTTGTACATCGTGCATTTGGTGCGAGGTGAATCTTCCTTGACCGCAGTTTCTTCTGGAGCCCATAGCAGACACGATACTCACTGATGATGCTTTGTATTTCCCGACTAACATTGTTGTCAACCGTCAGCACGAGCCGAGGCGGCCCCTGTCGTGCTCAGTTCCGCCTACCAGCTTGTACTTTGTTTTTCACGCATTTACCATTAGCCCGACTCTTGTTGCTTCGCGTTTCATGCGGGTGCACAAATCTGCCACCGTTTCATCTTCTTCTTTCTGGCGTTACGTCCCCACTGAGACAGAGCCTGCTTCTCAGCTTAGTGTTCTTATGCGCACTTCCACAGTTATTAACTGAAATCCAATGTCAATGACCATTTTTGCATGCGTATATCGTGTGGCAGGTACGAAGATACTCCTGTCCTGGGAAGTCGAGAAAATTTCCAACCCGAAAAGATCCTCGACCAGAGGGATTCGAACCCACGACCCTCAGCTTGGTCTTGCTGAATAGCTGCGCGTTTACCGCTACGGCTATCTGGGCTCCCTTTCACCACCACCGTTTCATATTTTCTCCCAATAATATCCATGTCGCCCACGAAGCAAACAAATTGACTGGATCTCGTGAAAATCGTGCCTCAACTGTTAAGTCCGGCTCTCCGCCTGACACCTTCGAGTGCAATATTTAACAAAAGGCACAGAAGTTCATCACCTTGTCGTAGTCCCCGCTGAGACTCGAACGTACTGGAGTGTTCGCCCGAGATTTTCACGCAGTTTTGCACACCGTACATCGTTGCTCTAATCAATCCTGTAGGCTTCCCGGGAAAGTAGGTCGCGTCCATGATCCTTCATAGCTCTACACGGTCAATACTGTTGTATGCCTCCTTGAAATCTATTAACAGATGGCGCGTAGGGACCTGGTGTTCACGGCATTTCTGGAGGATTTGCCGCACGGAAAAGATCTGGTTTATTGTCAAGCGGCTGTCGATGTAACCTGCATGATAACTTCCCCCGAACTCTTTTGCTATAGGTAATAGAAGACGGAAAAGAATCTGGGATAGCACTTTGTAGGCGGCGTTAAGGTTAGTGATTACACGATAATTTTCACACTCCATTTTGTCGTCCTTCTTGTACATAGAGCATATAACGCCTTGCTTCTACTCCACCGGTAGCTGTTTCGTATCCCATATTCTGACTATTAGCCGATGCCGTGGCCAACATGTCCGGGCCCATCTTGATGAGTTTGGCTCCAATACCTTCCTTGCCCGCGGCCTTGTTGTTTTTGAGCAGTTTAATGGCATTCTTAACTTCCCCCATCGTGGGAGCTGGTTGGTTTCCGCTGTCCGCTGTGCTGACGTAGCCATCGCTGTCCTGACTTTCTGTGCCTGTGTTCTCTATGTCATTCAGGTGTTCATCGTAGTACTGTTTCTACCTTTCAATCACCTTGCGGCTGTTTGTCAAGATGCTCCAATCTTTATCGTGGCACATTTCAGCTCGCGGCACGAAGGCTTTGCGGGATGTGTTGAGCTTCTCATAGAACTTCCGCGTTTCTTGAGAACGGTACAGCAACTCCATCTCTTGGCATTCCACCTCTTCCAGGCGGTGCTTTTTTGTCCCGGAATAGGCGGGTTAGCTGTTTCCGCTTCAGTATGTATCGTTCCACGTTTTGCGGCGTACCAGGCTGCAGCATTGCAGTCCGCGCTGCATTCTTCTCCTCTTAAACCTCCTGGCACTCCTTGTCGAACCAATCGTTTCTTGAGCTCCGTTCCACATAATGCTTTCGGCAGCGTCGTTAATGGCTTCTTTGACTGTCCTCCACCAGTCCTCAAGAGGGGCCCTATCGAGCTCGCCCTCATCCGGAAACGCTGGCTCAAGATGTTGCGCGTACGCATTGGCGATATCCGGTTGTTTCAGTCGTTTGAGATTGTACCGGGACGGGCGTCGGTACCGTACATCATTGATGACGGATAGTTTTGGGCACAGTTTCACCATCACCAGGTAGTGGTCGGAGTCAATGTTAGCGCGACGATAGGTTCTGACTTCTGTTATGTCGGAGAAGTGCCGTCCATCGATCAAAACGTGGTTGATTTGCGATTCTGTCTGCTGAGGTGATCTCCAGGTGTACCGATACGGGAGGCTGTGGTGGAAATAGGTACTACGAATTGCAATATTCTAGGAGGTGGCAAAATCTATCAGTCGTAGGCCGTTCTCGTTCGTCAGCCGGTGGGCGCTGATTTTTCCAATCGTCAGTCTGAACTCCTGCTCCTGGCCAACCTGAGCGATCAAATCAACTATGCTGATCTGGACGTCGTGGCTTTGGCAGGGGTCGTACTTGCGTTAGAGCTGCGCGTAAAATGCGTCCTTGTCATCATCAGTGCTTCGGAATTGAGGGCTGTGTACGTTTATGATGCTGAATTTGAAGTACCGGACTCAATTTGAACATTCTTGCGTTGATCGGCCACCACCCGATTACGCGCCTTTGCATATCACCCAACTCTATGAAAGATGCTCTCAGCTCACATGTGTTGCCGCTGTTCTGGTAGATGGTACGATTATCACTAAACGTTTGCCCTATCGAACATGTTCAGCACACCTCCTGCAGCACTATGATGCCGAAACCGCAGATATTCAGTACATCGAAGAGTATGCGTGTGCTTCCGATGAAGTTGAGAGATTTGCAGTTCCATGTACCGAGCTTCTAATTGCTAGTCCATTTCCGTCACTGTGGTCTTTGCCGATTGATCTGGTCCGTATTCTCTAGTAGACGTTCCTGTGTTGGTGTATTTTTACGGTTGGCTTGCATGGCCTGACACCAACCCCCTAGATTTCCGGAGGACCATTCCCCCTAAATGTTCGGAGGGCCATAGTGCGCAGTTCAGCTTAGAGTCCTTCTCTGGCACTCGGACGATGATCAGTCGCCCCTGACATGGGGAACAGACGCTGTTGTGAGCCGCTCCTAACATGGAGTACAGACGCTTCAGGTTTGCAGGAGCAAACCCCCCTTACCTGTCAGCATACGACCAAAGCTCCCAGCGGGGTTGGTTACTCGATCTTCCCTAAGGTTACTAGTACCCTGGCCAGTACCACGAGGAGGTAGGTATAGGAGTTGCTTGGAAAGAGACTCAGGACCATACGAAGGGTTCTAATAAATAAACGACTTTTTTCTTGAACTGTTAGTCCAGGGTGGTCCAAGGAAGTTCCATTACGGGAAGATTTTAGATCAATAAGGAATCGAATCCAGTCACCTTCAGCATGGCTTTGCTTTGTAGCCGTGGATCTTAGCACAAGGCTTATCTAGCAAGTACAGACCCTACTTTTGTATTTTGTAGGAACTTAACAAGTAATGAATGTTTTATCAAAATCCTTTAATGTGGTGAGTTCAAGTACATCGTGTCTAAAATATTCCACAAGATTTTTTGTTTAAAATTTTATCTGGCTTTTCTAGAAAACATTTGACAAAATGGTAAAATTCTAAAAATCACTTGGTTTTCACTCCACATAAGATAACTTCACGAAATCATGGCTTTTCAAGTATTATCAGTATAAATAAAAATAATTAATTTCAGATTAGCTATTGTCAAGCATTTATACTTTTGGCAATTTTTTTTAGATTTGTACATGTTTTAATGCATTTATAAGAACTTGGTTTTGACCCTTCTATATAACGACCGAAGCAGAAATCAAATATTTATTAACTATTCAAATTTCATATGTTTAAGTCTCTAATTTCCATTGAAATATAGTTTTTCAGATTTTTATTTTACGTACTTTGTGACCTAGCACAAATTTCGTATAACAAAGTCGGCTTGAAAACAAAGTCGAAATTTTGAAAATTTCAGTTGCCGAAAATGGCACCTCCTGAAACCGGATTTTTTTGTATGAATTTAAGACTTCGGAACAGTTCACTTCAAAGCCGATTTCCGTAGGGTACGACTATGCTGTGAATATTTAGACCCGTTATGTGAAATGTCACAGCACATAGTTTTCATTGCTGAAATGTGTTTTATATGATTTATTTAAAATTATTTTTATTTTTATACCCTCTATGTATACTTTTTGTATGTATATAATATATAAGTGATTTTTATTCAAATTACTATACATTTCAATAGATAAAAATATATGGTCTAAGTATTACAGAACATTTTTTTATTCAGATTTGACAATAATCGGTAATTTGAGAAGGGGTATTTAAAATTAGGTTTCGTGCAATGTGAGGCGTCTCATATCAAATGATTAACTGTAATATAAAGTGCAAACATCCCAACCTGGACAGAGCCTGATTTTCAGTTTAGTGTTAATCACTGAGAGCTGCCTTTGACGAATGACCATTTTTGACAGTGTGACCATGACCATCGTGTGACAGGTATGAAGATATTCTATGCCCTGGGAAGTTGAAAAAATTTCCTTTACTTAACAATCCACGACCGATGGGATTAGAACGCATGTTGGTTTTGCTGAATTTGGTAGGATTTTCCATAGAAATATGTATGTAAAATTTCTAGAGAAATGCTCATAAACTGGTATAGAACAGTGTTGCTCAACCTGCGGCTCGAGAGCAATACACGACATATCGCTTATTTCTTCACTTCAACTCTTGGAAAATATGATTAAAATCAGTCAATATTGCAAACCTAAGCAATATAATAAGATGAGCCAAAACAGGAGCCAGCGAATGGAACCCAAGTAACATTAGTAGCTGAACAATAGTTCATTTATCTGAAATAACCTTGTTTATTATGTGATTTGTTAAGCTCTTTTTCAGCAAAAATGTTTGTTGGGAAATGCTTCCCTTGTTTGGGAGCTCATAATAATTTTTCGAGAATTTTCATCGGAGACTTGAGACTATTCATCTATATCAAAAAATAATATTAGCATTCTAGGAGATATCATCAAAATTCCTCAAACTTAGGGGCTCATGCACAAATTATGTCATTCTCTGAAGGGGAACGTGTCATGGAAAGTGTGACAATCCTTACAACATTTTAAGAAAGCTCATACAAAAACAATGTCAAAGAGAGGGGATCAAAAATGTTCGAATTTGGCATGACATAATATGTGTACCATCCCTTGTATGCGTATTGTACCGCAGTTATAGATAAAATGCAGCTTGCGAGCCGCAGGTTGAGCATAATGTTCTCTACCAGCTTGCAATCATTTCAATTGGAATTTTATATCCATGTTTATATAGAAAATCCTTTTAACGGCTTAAAAATATCATAATATTTGTGTACAGTTATTTCAGAAGGAGTTCAGATAGTCAAAGGGGTAAACGCGCAATTATCGTTTATAATAAGCCAGTGGGTCATCTACTTCTCCAGCTACTGTCAAAGTTAATAGATCTTCAACTTTTTACTTGATTTGTTTTGATGATATATTGTAGTATGCTTTCAAACCTATCATATGTAGGGGAAGACGCGGTAAGAGCGCCCGCCGGGGTAAGACGGACCACCTTCAGTTTGACATGAAAATGGCGGTTTTCTGAAAAATTTACCATGTACTTTCCATAAACACAAGATCTTTGACATTCCGAGTCATTTAGGGTGATGTTTACATTAAATTTTTCATTATAAATATCAAAAACAAAGTTTCTGCTCATGGATATTCAATTTGATCTAAATTTAACAGATTCTCATTTAAAGATTTCGGAAGGGGTTTTTTCGTAAAAACATAACAAATTACCCGTCCTTGCTTTAACAGAAATGTGAAAAATGCTTCATTGAAGTGAAATATTAATTGTTAATATTTACCCTCGAAACAAGGCCATAGTTGTGAAAATTGCGCAAGCGGGGTGAAACCGACCACTGTTGATGGGGTAAGACCGCCACCCCTAATTTATACAAAATAAAATGTCTGAATAATTTTAAACGTTGTAACTACGTTGTACATTACCATACAAGTAAAATTAAATCAATTTTGTTAAAAATACAAGTCAAATCCGCATATTTTTCCAAAATATGGGTGTCCTAAGGTGATTATAAGTAGATATCTAAGTTTTTTGAATTAATTAATACTAAAAATGATTCAATATCCCCATTAATCAATGTAATACTCATAAAACATTATGCCTTTTAGAGCCACAGGAAACTGATATGTTTTTCACTAAATTGTGTTCGAAAATCGTGGTGGTCTCTTTTACCCCGCGGGTGGGCGGTTTTACCTCGTCGCTAAAAATAATCGTGATAAGACATCACCTTTTCAAACTTCAAGAAATAAGTGAATTTTTACAAATACAACACCTGAGATATTTTTTGATTGCTTAGGCGGGCGGTCTTACCCCGTCTTCCACTATGCTTAAAGTATTGAAGCAAATGTTGTGCACTATAGGTGTTATAAAACCACCCATGAAGAAAATTGCCATATACAACAAGTCATGCATTTCCACAACTTAAATAACAATTAAGAAGAAATAAACCGAATTGTATGGTTAAAGATCTGTGGGAGTCACAGACTTTAAGAGTTTTTATTCAAACGAGCTGTTCCACATCAGAAGAAAAAAGTTTTTATTAAGTGTATTGCCTACCGAAATAACAATAGAGATTAATAACTTCAAAGAAACGTTGCGAACCCATGACCATTTCGATTTAAAGAAGCGCGTACGAGATCCCTGGCAGTTGGCACGACAGACTCATATTCCGAACACTTGGTTTTTGTATGGCGAATTGGTTGAAATGTTTCGCTGAAATATGTCACCAAATAACAAGGAAATGCTAGTCGATTGCAATTCAATTTTAAAGTCTCTTATGTAATTTATTCCGCGGGAGTAGCGATGATTCTATAGTTTGAGACCAGTAGAATAAGCTCAGATAAATTTATTTGCGAAATTATTCATTTGAATACGATTTATTCGAGCTGTTTGGAATTTGGATCAAGGTGTTCGGAATAATGAACACAGTGTTTGGCCTTTGAATCAAAATGATGTAAATACTAAATAATACTAAAACTAACTAAATCAACATTATTATCGGTACACCCAGCAGCTAACAGTTGGACTTTGCGAAGAAAACAAAATTTACACAAATGTCGGTCAATATATGCCAATCAGATGCATTTGAAGTCACTGTTGGCCTTAAGTGTTCGGAATATGAGTCAAAACGGTATCCATAAATATTTCCAAAAAAGGATCCATTTTGTTACCAAAATAGGGGTGTGCCAAAAATGGATCATATCAAAAACGGAGCATGCCAAAAACGGAATCCCACTGTATTACGGTATTCCTTGGGCAACCGACATCCCCTATATTTTTTTTTTTTGGTCGCCATTCGGTTTTAGTTAATTCATCAAAAAATAAAGTATGAGCTATACAATATTGGAAAATAAGGAGTTTTTTTTTAAATCATACAAACCTGTTGAGTTGTCTCTTAGATAACTTTAAATTACAAAATAATGTGTATTGAAGTTTTCAAAATCTTCCTACGGCCAGAGAGATACCACAAACATAAATGCTCATATCACAAAAACTGTTGCACCAATTCACTTCATTTTTTCACAACAAACTCTCATCAAAGTATTGTTTCGAAAAGTGAATAACACAGCGTAACAAAAATGACATTTTTGCGTGTCTCAAAAATCATATTATGTGTCTCTAGTAGATTTGGGATTGCTAAATCTTATGCCGTTTTCAGAAATGTGCTGGACGTCATAAGTTTTAGCTTCACATAAAAATCAAGGTATGATATATCATTTTTTTTGTGATATAATCCATCAAGCATGTTAATTAGGACTTAAACTTTTATTTCAGATATTATTGGTTTGAAATTTCACAATCAAATTTAGTTTAAATCGATTGTTGGCAGTCTCTATATAAAATATTTCGTTTCGCAAAGTACAATACTTTTCTGAACCATCAAAAACTAGCTTTTGAGCGTCGACAGTATTATGAACTTTGTTAATAAGTATTGTTATAGGGGAACTGGGGGTAAAATGAACACCCTAAGCAATTTTCATGTTTTCTTGCTTATGAAGCTGTCAGATTCTTTTTAAATTGCTACGAATTGAAGAAGGATGTTTGTGCAATGTAACAAGATGAAATATTGTGATGGAAATAGAATTTTACCAACATTATTATAATTTTGAAAACTTCTTTACACAGAGTCAATGTTCCAAACATGTGGGTAAAATGAACATGTAACGGGGTGATATGAACATATACTTAGGAGTAAAATGAACTTACAATGGGGGTAATATGAACACATGCTGGGGGTAAAATGAACATGTAGTGGGGGTAAAATGAACAGCATTCAAATTGTACAGGTTGCGGTATGATTCTCGGCGTCTGGTACATGATCAATGCATATCTAACATACATTCCGGAATCGATGGAACGTTTAGCCGCGACTATGTGGATGGCTATCCATGTCTGTCTTTGTATTTTCTCCGGAAAACTCTCGGCATTTGAAATCAAATCCGTCAGCATTCGCCCTGCCATGGTGTTCATATTACCCCCATCTCGAGTGGTTCATTTTACCCCCAAAGAATCAGCATATTCAAATCATCTGTTTTAATAATTTAGAAGATAAAAATACTTTCAATTTCCGTCTACTTATCATAAATACTGTAATGATATCGTGTGCTACGCTGTTTAATGGATTTTTGATGATTTTAGTCATAAAAACCTTAAATTCCACGAGTGAAAAGTTACATCATATGAGAAAACGAAGAGACGTACTTTGTTTTTGTTTACTTTTCCAGATTTTGACAGTTCTAGATCGCTCTAGAGTTGTCGAAATAGTCCCTTAGTCTGAGGATTAAGGATGATGCTATATTTTGCATAGATTAATAGCATAATTACCGTGAAACACAAACCTGTTCAATTTACCCACAGTTCCCCTACGCATGAAGTTTGAGTTTTGTGGCAAATTAAGCAAATAAATTGTCATACAAGCAGGCAAACTTGCATACAAGTTGTATTAAATAGCCAAATTTTGCATTTTCAAAAGCCTATATCTCAAAAACTAGACATGCTATGATATTTTTGAAAACGGCAATGGATTCAGCATCCCTTGCTTAAGTAAATAGCGGTATTTTGGTGCTTGAGACGAAAACGTGTTCCGCAGTGTAATCAAACACGAGAAAGAAATCCATACGACCAATGATCAAATCCGACACAGATGTCAAAAATTCAGATTCACCGAATCGAATATTGGACCCACAAATTCGGTTGAATTCAGCGACGCCATTCGATCGCATACCGCTCTGATCCCGGATTTCACGACTCATCTAGAGACAGATCCAATTTCATTCTTCTATTCCCTCTTCCTTGTAGAACAACAGCTCAAAAACATCGAGCATGAATATGGAAATATTTCGGGGGCGTGTATTGTATATAAACAAACAATAAAAGCATAAAGTACCTCCCGTGCCGATGCCTCCCCCTCTCTGCCACCACCGGAATCCATCCACCCTTTTCCATTTTGGTTCGGCATTATTTCATGCTTCATCTATCGCATCTTCTCCATCTTGCCACGCGCTTGGTCCTGATGTGTTAAGCCCCGAGACAGGCCCTGCCCTTATAGAGTATGCATCAGTCAGCGTGCTAGCAGTGGCGTGGTGGCGGGTCGATTCCATCCATCTATCATAATACGTGTGGTTCCCGACTTCCCGTTTCTCACCACACCACAAGACGAAAGCACGGCAGCCACCACCGCGCGCCGTCGCTTCCGAGCCTGCAGATGACTGACTGCTTCTCTCGCTGAATGCCATTCTGCGGTTTGATCCATTTCTTATGCTGATGCCATTATCGCCACATTGTACACGCAGAAGAACGCCTTTGACGTAGCTATAGGGGAAGATGGTTCAAAATGTCAACTGAAGCTTAATGTCGAAAGCATAATCAGAAGCTAGTTGACTTAGTCATAGGGAAATCCAAAGAAATGCGATAGAGGTATTCAGATATAATTTGCCAACCTACAAACCAAACAGAACCGACAACTTACAAACATAACAGAATTAAAATAGTTGAAAATGAGGGATGTTAAGAGGATATAGGAAAGTATGCGCTTTAGCTAGTATCATACGCTTTTACTTGTGTCTGGCAAAGTCTCCCATGAATTAATCTTCGAACGGACTTTGAACTCGATATCATCCACTTCAAGATTGTTTCCATATATATCGAATAACTAATGTATGTAATGGGAATATCGAAATATCCCTATTGAGTTTTTACTCTAGTTTGATTGAATTTACGTCTAGCTCAAGATGGCTGACTGAAACGCAAATCATTTATTGAATTAAACGGTTTGATTGCAAAAAAAAACGTTAAAAATAGTATTGAATTACCACTTATTAGAACAAGATTAAATCCGAAAAGCAAAAAAATTGTAGTTCTGCGAATGATATTACATTACCAATGGAATCATTTCAAGTTTTTGTTTTCGCTCGGTAAGTCCTGTATATACTATTTATATCAAATAGATGTAAACTGGATCCTTTTACCTCATCATACTATACCACTTTGCTCTACTTCTCTTCTAAGAGCAGCAGAATGGGGAAGTATTGGCTGGTTATGCATTCGAGCCGATTCTGCGTGTGGGTGGAAGGCAGAAAAGAATAACGTACCATTCCCTTCTTCGTCAAATATCCATCACCGCGAACACGCTTCTCGGTGCTAGATTATCCAGACAATATGCCACACCAATATGCAACCCCATTTCACCGCAGCCAACAGTTCGTCATTCTTTCGATGAACAGCTTCTCCCTAAAAAAACTTTTTCGGATTATGTGCGTACATGTTTGCTAAGGCTGGATTTGGCGCGAGTTTGAGAAAAGTCAATGGATGGATGTTCTTTTATGACGTCAAAATCAGGTGCGTGGTTATTTTTGGGACGCAATTTTATAGCTGCCTATTGTCGCTTACCAGGCTTCATGTGTGAATTTTGTTGTACAATCACAAGTCACGTTGTGCTGCAAATGGCATGGCTTTTGGTGAGCGACTCTTGCTGGAACCCTTTGACATTTTATTTACTTTTATTTCAGACGAGCAAAAAGTAAATTCAAATTTCAATGGCTAAGTGTCCCGTATGAATAAACAGATTTTTGGTAAGAGCCTTTCCAAGCAAAATGTTCCCAGTCTATTAGAACGCTTGATAAATTCGAATGATTTCTTTACTTTTTTCTGTGGATAACATATGAGGGACTAATATCCTTCAAATTGTCAGTTATTTCGATTTTTCTGATTGTTATGTATTGAGTATGAGGGACTTAAAAATTTACGCCAAATGATCCACTTGCCCCACCAATAAAAAAAATCTGTTCTTAAAACAAATGTGGTGTAGTTATGTATAATACTAATGATATTACTCTCGTTCTTGTTATTAGTGCTAGTTATGTTTCATTTTTATACTTTAAAATTAAAAAGTATCTTAATTTAAACAAAATATAATTAAAAATATGTATACATTAGTAAACACTAATTCGAACAAAAAAAAACATTGTAACTAGAATAATTTGGAGAAAATTCATTTATTTATACACATAAGTTAAACAGAAGTATTGTAGGATTATTCCTAACGATGTTTTCGACATAAAATCGTAGTTTAAAAATATTAGTTACATTAACTTTTGAACAATATACTGAAATTCTTTTATTCTATTTACGAATATATTTGTATCATCTGTCTAGAACAATTTATAAGGTCAAATAAGGTACGATTAAGTGCATTCAATTGGAAAATTAGTATATTTTACTCTTTGACAACTCAGCTTAGATAAACTACGAAAAGTTTCGTGTGAATTTTGAAATTATTATTCTTTTACCAGAAAGGTTAAAAAAAAACCTTCAGGGGGTTCGATTAGAATTTTCTATGGTCAGTTTGGCAAATTTAAGCTGGAAATGAATAAAGTTAAAGGAAAACAACATTTGCGGATATAAAAAATTATTAAAACACTCATAAGCAGTCTGCCAACAAATAATTATAATACTTGATCCTCTTACCCCACCCCATTCAAAAGTAGGGGAAAGTGTACCATGTAAAATATATCTATATTTATTTTTAAAAATTACATATTTTTAATTGTGATTCATTCAGGTAGAATTGAAATGCTCACCATGTGTCGAAAAACTATTAGTATTCTATTTTAGACAGAGATACAATGGATTTTTGATTGAAGGAAAACAATTTTCAAATTAATTAATTTTTGCAGCTAACAAGTTTGTTTGTGTTAGTGTACGTGTAGTGCCAGTTTTGCAATAGTATCAGCGTGGGCGTAAGCATATAACCTAAAACAAAGCAATGGTGCGAAAACATTCAACACATTTATGCATTTATGCTTAGTATTGGCGAATGATCCACTTACCCCACTGATACACTTCCCCCACTGTACCTTATCGAGATATGGAGAGTAAAAATGTATGCAGAATGAAGGGACCAAAAAAACATCGACATAAGGATCTCTATCGAGATGTAGAACAGCGAGATATGGAGGAACATTACAGAAATTTCAGGCAATATATGTCCTTAAATTGTTTCACGAATCGAAAAACTAAACTTAACTCCGGAGAGGCCTTACACACAATGTAGGAAATGTGATTATTAAAGTTGGTTCCGAATATAATAAAATACCTAGATTATTGACTGTGATTTCTCTTTGCAATTTAGTATTACACTGACACCTTAATTTTAAACAAAGTCTTTTTTTACGCTACCTCAATTTTAGTCACTTTTTTTACGAAGTAAACTCAATTTAAGTCACTTTTTTACGCAGTGCGTAAATTGAGTTTGACAATTCTGTGGGAAATAATTGACCTCCGGTTGGAGAAAACCGCTGGAAACCCATACAATATGGGTATTTTCGGAATGGGCACGATGAGGGGATGATGAAAATCGATGTCCGACGCCATTTTGGAATCCAAGGTGGCGACCTCTGGTTTGAAAAAATCGTTGGAAACCCATACAATATGGGTATTTTCGGAACGGAAGAAGAAGAGAAGAAGCACATTTTTTTTTTACTTATGATGACAAAACTGAACGTTTGCTCAAAGCTGTCTTGAAAGGTCTCTCAAGTGACTACAAGTCATCTGAAGAGATCAAAAATGGAATAAATGATTTACTTGGATTTTCCCCAGTCCATGTAATCATTATGAAAAAGAGAACCCAATCTGGCATTGTTCGGAAAGGGCTTTCTCAAGAATAGAATTTAGTGCACTTTAACAAAAAAGATCTAAATAATATTAAAGCTTAAGAAAAAGCAAAACTTTTGTTCAATGTCCGTGTGACATGGGAACATTTCCAGAAACCTGAAGGAAATTACCAGAACCCCACTCAGTGCCGTCGGTGCCAAAAATGGGTTCATGGTACAAAAAATTGTCGCATGGATGCTAAATGCATGACTTGCGGAGGTTCTTCTCACGCTAAGGTCGTCTGTCCAGTGAAGGAAGATACCAACAAGATTATATGTTCTAATTGCGGGGCCAATCATAAGTCAAATTTTTGGGATTGCCCTTCACGCAGGAGAGTCGTCGAGGCTCGTGCCAGGAAGATGAAAGATAATATCGGTTACGATAACGGTCGTTTCCGGAATTTCCCTGGTAGAGTATCGAACAATACTTATTTTTCAGTTAACGATCGCTTGATCATGAATCATAAAGGATGTCCACGATGAAATTGCCACACTATGAAATTGCTCTAACTTTTTAACCGTTGGGTAGAATTTAATAAAAATTTGGGTGGATTTAGTTCATAGTGCATTATTTACATCCTGCAAGTTTTAAAGTCCTGTGATCAAAACTTGCGGAAATGGAGTCGAAAGAACAGCTCGTGCGTGATAAAATCTTGCGCATTCATCACGAGAACAAGGATCTCTCGCATCGTTCCATCGCTAAAACGTTGGAAATCGCGAATTCCACGGTGTGATTAAGCGGTTCGAGGAACGATTGATCATCGATCGGAAGCCCAGAAGTGAAGGAAAAAGTATTCCGTACAACACCAAAAATCACAACCGCGTAGTTGGGGCCTTCAACCGAAACCTGAACGCCTCCGTTTGGGATGTGGCTAAGACCCTGCACCTAAGCCGAAGTTTTGTCCAGAAGGCCAAAACTAAGGTTTCGAACGTTCACGGTACGAAAGGCCCCTAATCGCGACGAGAAGCAGAACAAGTCCGCCAAAACCCGTGCCAGGAAGTTGTACCTCAACATGCTGACGAAAGTTGAATGCTGCATCATGGACGACGAAACATATGTGAAGGCCAACTTCAAACAGATCCCCGGCAACCTGTTTTTCTAGGCCAAGGATAAGTTCAGCGTTCCGGAGCATGTCCGTACTCAGGAGATGTCCAAATTTGCGAAGAAATTCCTGGTTTGGCAAGCCATCTGCACGTGCGGGAAGCAGAGTGCACCTTTCGTGACCCAGGACACGATGAACGGGCAGGTGGACATGAAAGAGTGCCTCCAGAAGCGGTTGCTTCCTCTCCTGAAGGCCCACAACGTCCCAACAATCTTCTGGCCGGATTTGGCCTCATGCCACTACTCCAAGGACGTGCTGAATACTACTTCAGCGGGCAATAAGGTCAATTTCGTGCCGAAAACGTTCAACCCTCTCAACACTCCGGAGCTCCGCCCCATCGAGAAGTACTGGGCGATTTTAAAGCAGCACCTTCTTAAACGACCTAAGGTAGTGAAGACAGTCGAGGAACTGAAGAAAGTATGGGTTTACATGCAAAAAACGGTTGATTCACTGGTCGTGCAGAATCTTATGGCCGTGGTTAAGGCCAAGGTGCGGGCATTTGCGTATGGAGTGTTAATAAAATAATACGAGTAAAATGGTAAAACGAAGTTTAATAGTTATTTTTCAATCCCTGAAAATTTGATGGCAATCGGATGAAACCTCGAACTTTACGAACCAATTTTGTGTGTGGCAATTTTTAATTCGTGACTACGAAACAAAAAGAGATTTACAATGCACTCGCACCAACGGACAACCTCGTAAGGAACTGTCATCGTGTGCGTGAAAAAAAAAAGCAAAAAATATATCCCGCCTTGTTTTTCTCACAGAAAACCGAAGAAAACATCAGCAGCTTCGTAGTTGCGAATCATGCTCATTCACAAACTAATTTTAATCCGTCGGGTAACCGTTCGAATCTTTCAATTTCGAATGTATCTACCCACGAAAAATCCTTTATCGATCGAAAATCCGAAAATCCGATATCGTTGCAGGTAATTTGAACTCCACCCCTATTCGTACTATGAGTACCCATTCTACTTGCACCCTCCCCCCTGTTTAACCCACCCCACCTTACATTCTTCTGTGTTCTTTGTTCTTTCTATCATTCTTCTTTGCTCTTTGTTCCATTCTACAAGCATAGGAATCCTCCCCAGCTATTCTTATTCGGGTTCATAGTAATCAGTCATTGTAACCTATTCAAGGGCCAAAAATCGCATGCATAAAATATATTTCGTCAAATATCATCTAAAGGAGTGGAGATATCGCAATTTTGAGGTGTTTTTTTGCCCTTAAGGGTCTTAAAATCACCAAAACAAGCTGAAAAGCATACCAAAATTTTTCAGAGTTCACTAAAATGGGAAAACTGCACATACGCCCTTTGCGCCTCTAAACCTTCACCAAAAATTCTCATTTTTTCACAGGATGTTATTTTGGGACCGATGATCATTTTCCACTTTGTAAATCCTGACTACGAAAGATTTTTGGAAATAAGCCCTACCCTACTGTGTCAGGTGGAATGTTAGTTTCCCATGGCGCCTATTGACCCAGATATCTAACCTCGGAATCAACCTGTGAGTCCACACTCCCTTGGTGAAAGTGCCCCACGCACGCTGCCATTTGACCATAGAGGCCAGTCTGGCAGTCCTGCCTATGCCTCTTGTGCCGCGCCCAGTGTTGATAGACTCACACTCAAAATCTCAATCAATACGCTCTCCCGTGAGAGCAAACTCATTAGAGATCTGCTTCGCAAATCTCACACTTGAGATTTTGATGCAAAATCAACTCAATCAACTCAAACCGTAAAAAAATGATTCAGTCGCAAAACCCGGCAAAAATTCGTGAAACCCGAATGATGTTGTTTACGTTAGAAAGGATTAACATAATTTTACCAGACTAACAAGAAATTATTGCCGTGTGTGAGTACACTTTGGAAATACGAGACAATGAGTTAAAAAGGTGAGCCAACTCATCCATGATTTTTTGACTGCTGAGTTGCATGATTGACAACTCACACATGAAAAATCTCAAGCGTGAGTTGTGAAAAATTGAGTTTTTCACAACACTGGCCGCGCCTTTCGAAGCACTCTATGTCTTCCATGATAAGGATATCAATAGGCACCACACCAGTGATGACGCAGAGTGTATCATGTGACACGGTACGGAACGCGCTCGCAACCCTCAGGCATATTAGCCTATAAGTACTCTCCAGCTTGCTACGGTAGCTGTCGATACTTAAAGCCGTGCCCCAAGCCGGGCCACCATACCTCAGTATGGACGAGGCGACACTGACCAGAAGCTTACGCTTACTGGCGTACACCGCAGAGCTATTGGACATCATCCGGGACAGTGCCACAATAGCTGTGGAGGCTCTCTTGCAGGCAAAATCGACGTGACTACCGAAGGTAAGCTTATCGTCGATCATCACCCCCAAGTGTTTGACGGAGCGCTTCGAAGTGATCGTGCAGTCGCCTACACTGATCATCACCTCAGTTTTGTGGTGAGCCAATTCCAGTTTCCTGGAGCTCATCCACTCCTCCACAATTGCGATCGAGTGGGCTGCAGTCAATTCCACTTCTTCGATCGATTCACCGTAGACCTCCAGCGTAATATCGTCGGCAAAGCCAATCACACTCGCCGGGAATTTTAATCTCAACACCTCGTCGTACATGACATTCCATAACACCATACCCAATATGGAACCTTGAGGGACTCCTGAGGTTATGTGAAAGCACTTCCGACCCACCTCTGTGTCATAGACTAATACCCGGTTCTGGAAGTAACTTCCGAGAATCTTGTACAGGTACTCGGGTATCCCCAGACGCAGGAGCGCATCAGCAATAGCCGCCCAACTGGCACTATTAAATGCGTTCCTTACATCCAGAGTCACTACTGCGCAGTAGCGAATACCCCTCCTCTTACGCTGGAGTGCTATCTCAGCGGTTTTCTTAACCAAGAGAATAGCGTCTACGGTGGACCTCCCTTTCCGGAAGCCGAACTGCTTGCTTGAGAGACCATTTACACCCTCGGTATACCTCAACAGTCTGTTAAGGATGGTCTTCTCGAGCACATTGGTCTATACGCCAACGGGTCACCGGGTGGTTTCCCCGCCTTTGGCAATAGTATCAGGCTCTGCCTCTTCCACACATCTGGAAATACTCCCTCGTCCAGGCATATCTGCATAGCAGATCTGAACATACCGGGAGCCTCCAAGATTGCGACTTTGAGGGCCAGGTTTGGAACTCCGTCCAGACCTGGTGCCTTCCCCATGCTTAGGGATTTTGCAATCCCTACAAGTTCCTCATCGGTTACCCTATCTTCATCGCCAGCCCCAATCCCCGGCTGTCCTACAAAAGGAGGCCATGGGCTAGGGTTGTGGCGCGGAAAGAGCCCCTCGATGATCCCCTCCAGCATCTCTGGAGATTGCTCTGTAGGAGCCATTGCATCTCTTGTCTTTGCCATAACGATCCTGTAGGCATTTCCCCACGGATTCGCGTTGGCACTCTGACAGAGTCCCTCAAAGCAGGCCTTTTTGCTTGTCCTTATCTCGGACTTCAGCGCGACTTTGGCAGCGGTGAACACCACCCGTCGTTCTTCACGCTCCTCCTCAGTACGTGCTCGCTGCATCCGCCTCCTGGCCCGTAGGCAGGCACGGCGCAGGTTCGTAATCGCTTGAGTCCACCAGTACCTAGGGTGGACTTGCCTAGGCATGGTCACATCGCATGCACGCGAGAGCACCGCTACCTGTTCGTCCCCGCTTAGGCCGAGTAGGTTACGCTCACAGCGGAGCGCCTCTCTAAGTACTTCGTCATTGAAGTACGATGTCTTCCACCTACGAGGGCTTGGCCTTGACCTAGCCACTTCCTCTACTCGTTGCCTGCTGTTGCTGTAGTCGATACTGTAGCGAACCGCCAGGTGGTCGCTGTGAGTGTAGGCATTGTCTACCCTCCAGTTCGAACTACTCGTTAGGCCAGGATTACAAAAAGTAACGTCGATAATCGACTCCGCTCCATTTCGGCTAAAGGAACTTTTGGTACCAACATTAGCCAGATCGACATCTAGCACGGCCAGTGCCTCTAACAAGATTTGACTCCGCTGGTTCGTGATACGGCTTCCCCATTCCACGGCCCAGGCATTGAAGTCACCCGCATTACAACTGGCCTTCGACCTGTCAGCACGGTCATCATACAGTCCAGCATCTGCGTGAACCGCTCGGTCGACCAACTCGGAGGCGCATAGCAGCCACAGAAGAGGACCCCGTTTACCTTGGCGATCACGAAGCCCTCGTAGGTAGTAGACACCAACTCCTGGACGGGGTATTTACCCGTCGTCCATATCGCCGCCATATTTCCGAATCCATCCACGACCCAGTTGCCGTTGCCGGCGGGTACTCGGTATGGGTCCGATATGATAGTGATATACGTCCCCCACTCAGCAACTGCCTGATACAGCAATTGCTGAGCTGCGTCACAGTGGTTCAGGTTCAGCTGCATTACCTGCACTGTGGCTTTTCATTTTTGGCTCCTTTGAAGGTCGGGCATCTTGTTGGATGCTTGTTGTTCACGGACTTCCCGGAACAAATCAAGCACTTGGGAGAGTTCTTGCAGCCTAGTGCCTTATGACCTTCCTCACCACAACGCCTACACAACTTGGTCCTATCAGGGCCTTTACAGTCCCAGGACTTGTGTCCTGGTTCCCTACACCTGAAGCAGATCACCGGTTGCTCGTGTATGGTTAATGAGCACACTGACCAACCCACCTTGGTCTTTCCTACCTTAGCGGACTTATTAGCGTCCACCACAGGTAGGTGTATTAAGACCACCTGGGTTCCTGCCGGACCTTTCCGTAGCCGAACGGCAGCGGTGGGCACCTGTACCTCGCATTGTTGCCGCAGTGCCGTGACGAGCTCTTCTGCGTCAGTGATCTCGTCAAGGTTCATCACCTTCAGAGTCACTGCCTGCGTTTGAGCCCTCACCTCGACACCCTCGCCAAGGACCTCTTCCGCCAAGCTTTTGTAGGGGGCGCCCTTGCGCTTCTTGTCGCGCTTAAGCTCGAGGATCATTTCGCCCGTACGAGTGCGTCTGACACTGCGTACGTCGGCTCCTAGATCTGCGAGCTTCGCGTCGCTGCGCATCGCCTTCAAAACTTCCGAGTACTTGAACTCTTCCGTCTTGATGATGACTGCATCACCCTTTTCGCGCTTGGCACCTACCCTCCTACCTTTCTTTGGCCTGGTATCCCTACGCTCCTGCACTTCGTGCTTCTTATTCCTCTTCTTTCGCTCTACGGTTGTCCAGGGAGCGTCCCCCCCTGATCCACCCTAACCTGTGGTGTTTGAAGACCTCGCAATGGTAGCAACCCCCTGTTGCCATCAATCCGTGAGGGGCCAGTCTTTTCGCGCCCACCCTTCTCGGATTTCCGGGACGCCTGGCTGGGGTCCGATTTTCCGGCACTTCTGCCAACCCACGGGTTTAATATCCGCCTGGCCTTGCGAGCGCCGCCGGGTAGCTCCTCCCCTTACGGCTGCCTCTCTTACTTCTGCGATTGCTTGTTATAAGCATTCGCTTCCGAACTTTAAGGGCTACCAGCAAAAACGAAGGGCTCCGTCTGGGTAGACTTCGGCACCTTCGATTCCACGGGTTCTGCCACTGCCACAGTCGCCATGGGTTCAGCATGGTTCTGCTTGGCCGCCAACATCGACTAACGAAGTCTCAACAGAGCCTGCTTGAGGTCCTTGCTGATGTTGGACTTCAAGGAGGCAAAGTCAATTATGGAGTCAAGCTGCTGTGCAGCCACTTCAATCCCAGAGAACCCCTCTCTTCTTTTATTGATGGCCCTCATCAACCACGCTCCATCCATAACCTCACCCGGTACGTTAGCCGGGGATGAAATATGGTGTCCAGCACTGGCACTACGTGCGCTGCTGCCTCCTCCTGCTTCCGCTCTCCTCAACGGAGACCTAGCTAACCCACTTCTTGCGAAGGGGTTCGCTTCCCTACTACTGCTTCCTACCCTACTACTATTGTATTGATTTAAATGTGTGCTCATTTTGGATCAAACGAGTTGCACGGGAAAAGAGGTCCACCACGCCAGAGCCGTGCATTAACGCGGTAAGGGACAAATTACTGAGAGGTGCCCCACAGGCTCCGCTAACGATCGAGCATCTTTTTCACCCCCTCGACCACTCATTCCTTGGCACGGTTTTTCGCTTCACACCTTGAATTGGAACGGAACAGGTCATCCGTAGTTCTATTCTAAGCCGGAAACTACACAGGTTTAGTGAGTCTATCGAGAGCTACAGGACTCGTTGCCGCACGTCAGACAAGCAGGTCGTCCGCGCTGTAGTCGCACCCCCCTTAGGTTTTTTAAATTTTGATCTTGTTAATAGTAGTTAAGTAGGGACGTCCTACTTATTGAGCCAATTGGATCATTATCGAAAAATACTAGAATTGAAAATAAGCATTTCATTTTAAGCCAAAGACTGCGAGTCGGCTATAGATAAAACACTAGGGGTATTCACTAAAACCTGCGTAAAATGAAATCCTGCGCAACTTTAGCACTGAAACATTTCAAATGAAATTTTCCTTTTCTGCTTCTTTTCAATGTCAAATCGAAGAAATATAATCTAGTTATCCACTGAAAACGTCAAACCATCCTCAAAAATTTGTTGTTCGAATTCAAAATTGCTGTCCACCTGAGACTGTCCACCAAAGGAGGATAACTCTTGAAAACTAATGTTTATCGTGGTTAAATTTTATTCAATTTACCTTTATGCATTAATTATTTGTTCAAATAACAATCAGATCTATGAAACAGCAGCAAATGAAAGATAGTGCACTGTTTATTGTCACTCAAGATATGTTTGCGCGTGTATTGTGATTGTGTAAACGGGAATGTCCATGATATTCATATGTGCATAACTTGGGAGATTAATGGTTGTGATTTCGTTGAGATATTTAATGGGGATCACTATTAGGAGATACATAACAAAACTAAATATCTGCATATCCTATCTGACATGCTATAAAGATCAATATTCGTTCATCATTGTTCGTTGTATTCGTTACTAAGTGATGCTGCTTTGCTGAATCGTTAATAATTTTTGATCGCGTCCCATGAATTTCGTTCGTTTTATTCCTGGTTTGTTGATGTGATAACGCATTGCCGGTGTCTTCATCCGTTGTGCCAGTCGATAGTTACGAAAAGAAATATCTCAGTTTCTACAAGCCAAAAAAATAAATCGTGGAATAGTAATACGATTCCCTTCATTGTTTTCACTACATCACGAACAATACATGCTGAGCTAAGGTAGACGATGGAAACCAAGAACGAAACAATCTGTTCAAAATGTTACGCTGCTGTCGTTGATGGACAAACATACACAATTTGCCAAGGCTTCTGCACCGATGCATACCATGCAGAGTGTGTGAAATTAACAGATGCCGATGTACTGAGCTTCAACCGGAATCGCTGTATTTGGTGGTTGTGTGTAAGCTGTACTACTTTGATGAGTGAAATACGAAATGATAAGTCATTGCTTTCAAAACGGTTAAGCTTTGCCTCCGAGCACAACCCGACAGAAAATTTGGTATCCGCTCAAGAAACTGCACTCAAGAAGGATATTTTGGAACTCAAGCAGGAGATCGCTTCTATTCAACGTACTATTGCCGACCAGAGTGATCGCGCAGCTACTACATCGATCAACGAGTGTTCTCCTTTGGCTCGATCGTCCCCAAAGTACAATAAAAGCTGATGCAAGGTTCGAAGTGCTCCACAACCGATGCTTCAATGTCATCTGTGTCGCAGGGGAAATTTTGGCTCTTCTTCACTCGTTTGAGAAACACTGTTGACGAACATCAAATGTTCCGGATGGTCTCAACTTCGATTGGTTCGGAGAACGTTGCAGTGAAGAAACTTGTTGCTGACTGGAAGGGCGTTTCCACATTGCCATATATTTCTTTCAAAGTTGGAATCGATGTTGAATTCAAAAGTGTTGCAATACTACCATCTACTTGGCCCGTTGGAGTTTGTTATCGAGAATTTTATAACACTTACGAAGTATGGGAACCGTGATTAGAAAATTTTATGTATTTACCACGAGATTAATACGTTTCAAGTTGTATTTTGTCATGTAGTTTATTTTGTAGTTGTGTCTATTCAATTTGTAAAGTCGAATTTCAAGTACACTGTTAAGGTAAATAAGCTCGTTTGATCCGCTGGTGTATAAACAATTACTTTGTTTCAGTGTTTTCCTTCTTGTTATGTTCAAATCAAAATAATTTTAAGATTATTCAATTAGACCATAAGGCGTCCGTTGAATCTATTATGAAATAAACTATTATACACTATTATGAAATATGCCCGGTTCAACAACGTTGACTGGACTCGAGACCAACGTAAGAGGAAACCACGTAGACTAGGAATGGCCATCATGCGATTTTTTATATGCAAGTGTACACGTCAATTTGCTCAGCATCTTGTATTTAAACCTGTTTTTTACAATTTCTTGCAGTCTTTAGGATAAAAGCCTTTTCGGAACATGGTATTGTTATTTGTTTGAAATCCCCATAGTGAAATACAGACTTCACCAAAGCATTCTACGGTTGATTTTCAACATACTGAAAGGTGGCATTGATTATGTACGCAATTTCATGAAACATTTCAGATAACCAATTAAGCATGACTTACGCAGTGGCTTACGTTGTTAAGTGAATACCCTTACTGTTTTATCAATATTGGTTTAATTGACCAATACAGGCCCATGATTCCAAAACTTCAATTATAGATCAAACAAAATTTAATAATGAAGGGAATAACGTTTTGTAATAACCTACTTCTAATAGCATTTCTTCTCGAAATCACTGTAAAATGCCGAGCATTTAACAATTCAACTAAAGTTTCGACAATAACCTCAATATTGCAAGTCAATTTCAAAGTTACTACTGAAGGAAGAAATGACACAGATTTGATCATTTTATTTTTTTTTACATTTAAAAGATGTTTTATTTCTTTGTAACACAGTAGTTTCAAATTTAAAGTAGTGAATATGGAGTCTAACTCTACTCTGTATTTATTTGCTGCTCATTTTATCTAAAGCGTCGGTCAGTCATATCTATCGCGACTCCATCTAATTAGTATCACTTTCATCAGAGTCAGCTACGCGCTTTTCTGCCACCGAAGCGTGACTTGAGGCCGCCACAGATAGGCTCCCGAAAATGGGTTCACGCCTATTTCAAAAGGCAACATTTTAAAAAGACAAGGCGTGCAACATTCAACAACAACATCGACCGGTAAGAGAAACATGACTAGATATAAGGTGCCGAAGTTCGAAACATCAAACGGGCGACGACACGATTAGGAACGGATCCTCCAAACCAACACGACATCATCATACCTTGGCAACATATCTGACGACTTGACTGTCTAACTTGAAGCTCGTCGCCATACTGCAAGTCACCGTTTCAAATCGAAATTGACGCCCCACTTGATGGGAATGGCTGTCAGTTCCCAATACGTGTATGATTTGATAGTACAACGAGCCAGTTTTTATTGGCGGCTACTGTCATCGTCGTTGCTCATCGCTTTCACCAAACACGAAATCATCATCCTTCATTTGAATCGTCACCATGAACCAGTGCAGCTCCATGCACCCTACAAGTGATCAAATATTCAAATCATGAAAATGTGCCCAAGTGCAGAAATTGTGTCAATGAAATAAAGGCTGATAATTTTTGGGTCAGCAACTCGGACTCACTTACCACCGCCTCACTTGCTCAACGCTCAGGAAAATCCATAAAAACAATTATGAAATCTCGACTGTCTTCCGCCCCTCTCACTCATGCTGCACACGTTTTGTGTCGATCTTCTGTGCAAGCTCCAGACGCCCTCCACCCATTTCCCATCCCACTCGGGTTTTTTTTTTCCACTGTCAGATGACCCCTCCGGTGCACAGTGGGCAAATCCGATCCATAATCGCACTTATGCTGTGCCGATGGTCCCATAAGGTGTGAAGTAGTCTCTTTTGTGCAGAACATTGCGAGAAATCTAATGGTGCTAAATTCATCTACCGCACGCCACTGCATGATCAAGTTGAAGGTCGTGGGTTCGGAACACTTCTGACGAAAATCTTTCTCTTTTTTTATGGAAATTTTCTCGACTTCCCTGAATATTTCAATATTTTGCAAATCCCGCAACACCGTCACATTTTGGCGACATATTTTCTGATGTGAGCATCAATTTGATCGAATAATATCGAAATTGTGAATTGTGTGATTTTGGGTCGGATTCTGCCCACTGTGCGTCGTTTCAAAAGTCACCGAACCAAACTGTGGAATGCCAAATGGACACCAGCATGACCTCGCAATAAAGTTTTCCACTTCTGTGTAGTCGCCCATCACCGACTGCGCTTCCATTCATGGTACGATGACTTGGCGAAAAAGGAAGCATATCAGAAATCCAAGTCCATAGAACAAACCCCGAAATAACAGTTTATTAATGGGATGATCCTTCAAACGACCGTAACAGTTTGGGTGATGCTGTTTTATTCAAGTCACATCCTCGCCACGGACTGCTGGCTGATTCTGACCCGAGTACCCAAGCCGAAGTAATCCGGGCAGTACAAAATGGATCAAGCTCGTCGGTTGATTTGAGGCACTGGCTGAGGACAACTGCTGTTCGCTCACTAGCTGGACCTTATATCAGTCTTTTAGCCTTCCTCATCGTTGGCTGCTGCTGCTGGTGGTGGTGGTGTTTTCTGTTAATGTTCGCATAAAATTTTACGTTACGTACGTTTCTGGTGTGTCCGCTAGGAGTTTTATGCATGGCAAAGATAGAACGATACGTACCTCAGGAGAAATATACCGAAGCTCCATAAATTGATGCTATTAGCGTGAAACAGCTGACTGGTGCTAAAATGTAGAGCTTTTGCTTCAGGGAGGCGTTCCTTCGATCATTTTTGCTCACCAAGATAACGAACACGCGTATGGGGCACAGGAGTGATAAGCACTGAGGTATAGGAATGTCATAGCCTAATAAGGTTTTAACAAGCATGTGTGGTAAAGTAGTGATAAACGGAAATACTACTGGTATAAAATGAGATTTACGAGTTTTTCTACCTCTCTCGTACACTGAGAAGTGGAGGAATCGTTCGAAACATTGAGGTAATCTTGTTTTTTTTTTTTATTTAAGCCCTTCAAATTACCACTGCAGATTATATACGAAAGCAGAAAATATTCGCATAGTTTACTATTCTATTCACAACTGCAACATTCGTATTTTTGTGGAACTTGAGGTGCTCCCGTTAATGGGCACCAAATCATGAGTACATTCAGCAAACTTAAAAAAAATCTACATGTTTGTAAGGGGTCGTCCATAAACCTCGTAGTATTTAAGGGGGAGGGGGGCCCTTGGCCAATTACCACGGTTCATACAAGTTTTTATTTTTTTTTTTGTATTGGCAAATGACCACGAGAGGGAGGGAGGTGGGGTCTGGAATCCAGAAAAATGACCTCGTGATTATTGGATAGCCCCATACAGAAAATTGAAGAATGATATCATCTGTACAAACATAGTCACATTACAGTGACATGAAATTATGAAATATTTTTCATATTATAAACAAGCACCTGCCATTATGCCCAATAAAGAACATATTAATTTGTTTGATTGGCTAGATTTTTTGTTATTTTGATTAACTTTTATACCTCAAAAAAAAGTCGAAGTTGTAGTTGCATTGGTTTTAACACTTATCTAGTTGGCTGAGTACACACTTAATTTAGAATGCAAAGTCTCGGCCTTTTTGACCGAGATTTGCACAGCCGATTGGTCGGCAAACAAAATAACTGTCACGCTACTGCGAGAAAAAAAAACCCGTAGACGACGGTGCACGCTATGTCTGAACCAGACTATTATAAAAATCGAATGTACATCAGGTTTTTTCTCGTCAGAGTTTAGTATTTGGGTTATATTTTCATAGTCAAAAAGTTTTAAAATATTCCATCGGGGAAATTTTGATTTTTTACATTTTTTAGCCATTTTTCATACTAAATCCCATGAAAATCACGTTTTCGACGCATTTCAGCCCATACAAAATGTATGGAAAAAAAAAAATCACCGATAGAATATTTTAAAACTTTCCGATTATGAAAATATAGACCGAATACTGATCTCTATCGAGAAAAAATCCGATGTACATTCGATTTTTATAATCGTCTGGTTCAGACATAGCGTGCGGTGACCCCAAAACAGCGCACAGTGATCCAGGAATCAGTTTTACGCGAAAAGATGCATTTTGAGCCTTAGAATGAAACATCAGACGAAAACGGTCTTCTACAAAGTTGTTTATATCAGTAAAGTCCTTTGTTTGGTGTTATTGAAAGTTATAAATAACACTTTATAGAGTGGACCACGTTTTCATAGAAATGGTGTAACTAATTTTTTTATTTGTAGAAATTATATTAAACATGCTTCAGCAAAGTTGTAGACCATTCAATTATAAGCAACTTTGCTGAAAATAGTTTTTTTGTATCTCTTAAATTGACCGATTTAGAGCTTTTTTCCTACGGTGACATAGGGTGGTCCGAACAAAATTGACATTCTGGCTCTGACGTTTTCAATTCTAGTATCTCATCAAAGCAGAAAAAAACAGCGTAACAATGGTGCAGAGCCCATATCTCAGCCATCATAAAAAATATCATAATATTATTTCACCGTTGGAAACATTCAAGACCAGCATTGCAGAAAAAAATATCAAACAGAATCGTAGCAAGGCAAATGGAGAAGGGGGGGCTCCCATTTGGAATATTTACCAGGCCTATAAAATATATTTCGGTGCCGCTATGCAATCAATTTTTGATTTTGTTTCACGACTCGACACTTCTAGTGTAGATCTTCAATAGAAAAATATTAATCATGATCGTAGCTAGGAAAAACAGAAATAAAGGGCTTCCATTAAAAAATTGTTCCATAATTTTAAAAAATCATAACTTTATGATAAAGAAACCGATTTTTGATTTTATTTCACCATTTGAATACATAAAGTTATGTCTTTCAGAGAAAAATAATATTGCACATAGACAAAGTAAGATATAAAGTTTTTGAGGGGTACGTACTATTTCTTGGTCTTATTTGCCTGTTAATCAAAATTCAAAGCGATGTCATCAAGTTTTTTCTCCATAAAATTGATTATAGAAGTCTAGTTATAAATTTGAATAGAGACATACATTTTGCAAACACTCAAAATTTGTTTTACCTAAATACTATGGAAACCCTTTTTTTTCTCCTGTTTGTCTGTAGCTCAAAATTCAATGCAATGACATGTGTTTTTTCAACATAAATTTAATTGTTGAAACCAACTAAACCTATTTGAATAAAAATAGAAACTTATGATTACATTCAAAATTTATTTTACCTAAAAATCTGCTGAAAACCCTATTTCATGAGTCTGTTTGCCTGTCATTCGAAATCCAAAGTATTTTTTTTGCATGATCTTGCTTACAGAAGTTAAGTGAACACGTTTGAGAAGAAAAGGACATTTTCTGTAAACACTTCAATTTTATTCAACCTAAAAAACTAAGAGAAACCCTATCTCATGACGTTTGCTAGCAGCATGTTTGCCTGAAAATCAAAATTCTAAGCGATGACATGTAGATTTTTCGGAATAAATTCGCTTCGTTGGATTAACATGTTTAAATAGTAATAGATGCTTCTGATCACACTCAAAAATTGTTTTACCCTAGAAACTACGTTAAATTTTGTTTAATAAACACATATGTTTCTGAAGAAAAAAATCAAATCGATAGTTGATATTTTTTTTTTAAATAAAATTGATAGTAGAAGTGAAGTTAACAATTTTTGAGAAGTAAAACAAATTTTTGGTTACACTAAAAATTTATTTTACCTGATAAACTACTTGAAAATTTGTCCAATAGATATTTATGCTCATAAAAAATAATCAAAGCAAAAATATATTATTGTTTTCAACAAATTGGTTGTAGAAGTTAAGTAAACATGTTAAAGAAGTAATCCATTTTTTGATTACACTCGAAATTTATTACACATGAGAAACTAAGAAAAACCCTCTATCAGCCTGTTAGCTTGTAAATCATAATTGAAGGCGATGAAATTTAATTTTTCCGTTCGAAATTCATTTATAGAACTTATATTAACATGTTTGGTTAAAAAAAGTAATTTTTGATTGCACTCAAAATTTATGTTACTAAAAAACCTAAGAAAAATCCAATTTTTAAAATTATATGTTCTTCTTCCTGGCAATAACGTCCTCACTGGGACAAAGCTTGCTTCTCAGCAAGCTCAGTGTTCTTATGAGATTTCCACAATTGTTAACTAAGAGCTCTCTTTGCCAAAGTTGCCATTTTCGCATTCATATATCGTGTGTCATGTACAATGATACCCTATGCCCAGGGAAGTCAAGGAAATTTCTTTTACGAAAAGATTCTGGACCGACCGGGAATCGAACCCAGACACCTTCAGGATGGCTTTGTTTTTTAGCCGCGGACTCTAACCGCTCGGCTAAGGAAGGCTCCGGAAGCCTTCTTATAGCTTTAAACGGTTCTGATGTAGATGATTCTACCCCATTACCCCGAAAGCCATTTCCCCGAATGCCGTTACCCTGAATTCCATCACCCCGAATGCAATTTCCCCGAATTTACAATTATCTTGACATCTCGCATAATTTGTGATCTCGCCCTAAAAGCCATTGGTAACCGACTGTGTAGCTTCTTGTTTCTAAGCACATTAATGGCCCAAGATGAAAACTATAACCACTGGGATATAGAAGATGATCTTCTCTTTATTGTAGCATTGTTAAATAATGCGAAAATCCATTCGTTTGCTCAGGAACAACAAGCTACACACTCGGTTACCAATGGCTTTTAGGGCGAGATCACAGGTTATGCGAGACATGATGATATTGATGACATTTCCCCATGATATTGGAATTCGGGGTAATGTCATTCGGGGTGAAGGGTCGTTCGGGGTAATGGCGTTCGGGTTAATGGCATTCGGGGTAATGGGATTCGGGGTAATGGGGTAGAATCGATGTAGATACTTTCGTAGGCTCAGATACCTAATTTGAAGATGTTGAGTCAAACGGCTATGAGTGACTGACTTCCAATCAAAATTCCCCAACTTTGTAGGCCTGGAGTATTGCTGAGCTTTGAGCTTGAACACATTTTCTGACGATCTGATCTATGCTTATTGGTATTCATTTAGGAAATGATACAGTGACTTTTTCAATAGTTAAAAGTACATCTTTATTATTTGTTTCAGATTTCAACGTTAGACATACTTTCAAAACCAAGAATTTAGTAGAATGAGTAAGCTTGATTTTTACTATTTGGTCTAATGCAAATATTAATTTTCTTTTACGTCCGAGACCTTTTGGGAGGACCAAGACGAGGAAAAATATATAGGGTACAGTCTTGAGTACAAACAAATAAAATTCAAAAAGTTTATTTTACAATTTTTTTTGGGGCAGTGACAAAAACAAAACGTTACGCTCTTCATGTTTTTTGTTGTTCTTGGAGTCGTATTTCCATGGCGTTTTTGACTATGAAAACTATGATATTCTTATAGTGTTAAACAAAACAAGGCGGCGTCCACAAATTATGTAACTTTCGTGACGGGGCTAGGCACAAGCGTTACGACTCATTTCTGTACAAAAAGCGTTACGGAAGGGGAAAGGGGGTCAAAACTTTCCAATTTTAGCGTTACGTGATAAAATAATCGGTATTAACCTATATATGGACGTCAATTCATTAAAATATTTTGGAAGAAATTACCACAGAAATAACTAAAGTTTTTACTCGGTGCTTTTTACAGGATTCTTCAAGAATTCCTATAGAAATCATTTTAGGAATTTATCAAGATTTCAACCCAACATTCCACTGATAAGACCTCTGAGCATTGTCCCCTGAAAACCATTAAATGGATTTCTTGGCGAGCGCTTGGAGAAAAAATCCCATGATTTTTCAAAGCACTCCTCTACCACGAGAGATTTATCTATTTTTTTCTAGTATACATCTAAGAAGATTGCGAGAATTCATAGATAAGTGAAATTTATTTTGAGTTCGTTCTTTATGTTGTCCAGGGTGCCCTTCCTGGGCTTTATTAAGCAAAAATTCCCCCATAAACTCCTGATCAATTAACCCATACTTTCAATTTTATATGATTTTTTATATGAATTGTTCTAAGGTTTTTTCCACAAGTCTTTAAGGAGTTCATAGTTGATTTCAAAAGACGTGTTCGCGCCCGAGTCGACAAAATTGCCCCACTGTCCCCTACAGCAAGGAACATGAGGAGAAACGTCAAATGTGGGAGCTGCACCAGCTGCATCCAATCCACCCGAAGCCAGAAGCAGTGCGCGGCCACTCACTGATGTCAACAATCACTCGTGAGTGACGCGCGCGCTTGCAACCGCCGTCAAAAGGAGCTCAATGTCGTCATCATCATCACCGTCATCGCGCGCAATATGGATTGCGACATCGTGTGCGGCAGTGCACCCAGATTCCCGATTTATCTAGAATGTTCCAATCTGGAGAACGATATAATGTTCTAGATGCCTCCGGGGAGGGTGTATAATGCGAGTGGATACGTCGCTTCAGTGAGTAGTATCATGTGATCCGGCAAACGGTCAAGTTGTGTGAAAGTGTTAAGTCAAATTGAGCTGGCTAAATCTTTGTAAGTGCAGTGATTGAAGTGTTAAGATAAAATTATCCATCCCGTGTTTCTTCCACCCAATAATGAAATTAACGCACTGAGGCACCTCAACATTTGGTCGTTCAAACCGAACCCGTGTGTTTTTTCCTGCGAAAAAGGGAATCCCGCTTGAGGTATTGTGGCGCCTCAACACGTCTTGTGCATTCAAAACTGTTTCCTAGCGGTAATCCTGACTACGCCCTTGTAAGGGTGAAATTTCACCTGCAGAATATTTTTTACCTTTTACCTTTTTTTATAAGCATCACTGCAACCTAGACCAACGAAACAGTATCTTCTGACCAGGCAAAAGGTTAAGTAGTGTATAAGTGAGAAGTAAAATAGAATAGAGCTGGTTAACCTTCCAGTCGTCGCGCGGTTCGTCACCGTCAGACCCACCGCGCTACTGTTATGAACTAATAGCGAGGTTTTTTCAGCAACGTTGTGCAAAATACAACAGCGCGACGACTGAAGTGTTATATCTAAAGTTAAGTGTAGAGTAAGGTGGGGCAAAAGTTCGACCTTAGTGGTATAATCGAAGTTTCCAGGAAAACAATAGCATTTAAAACAAAACAAATACCATACAGTTATAACAGTTTCAAAATTTATCGTCTTAAACGAACTTTTGCCCCATCGGTGGGGCAAGAGTTCGAATCTAGTGTGGGGCCAAATTTCGCTGGCTAAAACACAAAACATCGATCCTTTTATGAAAGGCATACTTTACACCAGCCATAAACTTAAGTTTGACGAAAAATACACACTAAATTTTTATCAAAAAATTGCCCAAAACCGGGTTAATTGTAATATATTAAAAAATAGCAGTTTTTCGCAAAACTATGTGGAAATGTAAAATTTTATTGACAGTTTTCACACGATCCGACAAATTTAACTAAATTTGAAGATAATATGTGGAGTTTAGGTAATTTGCAAATTTTTACGTGATTTTATACATGGGTCGAAATTTTGCCCCGCTGATTCGAACTTTTGCCCCACTATGGGCCAAAAATTGTTTTCAAGCATGTATGCAAAAACTAATACACCTCAAAGCAACCTTATGATAGGCCTAGAAACGCCCTTACATAAAATATTGAAAAATATTTTATCTTCAATTGGTTCCATGCAATGAAAGTTTGACCAAAAATTACAATATTCACGTCGAAAAACAACAAATAGCCATAACTTTTCCAAATCTTAATTGATTTATATGATATTTGGAGTGAAAGTCTCTTACTTGAATAGCATTCGAACCACCATGACATTTATAAGATTTGTTTCGAATTGAGATAGAAATCTTAAAAAGAAACTCTTACCCCACTCGAACTTTTGCCCCACTTTACTCTAATGTAAAACTGAAGTGTAATAGAGTAGTGCTAAGTGAAAAACTGATTCCACCCTGTGTTTCTTTCACCAAAGAAAGAAATTCCTATTTCAGGTACTGTGACGCCTCAAAAACCGTCATTTCCCACACACAGCAAGAGCGGTAGAATGAAAGTTGACAAACACAAAAAAAAACTGTCAATTGAATGCACATTGTGTTTCGTAGAACATGTTTATTACAAAAAAATAGGTAAGTCTGAAACTTCTCCACAATAAAGTCTAGGTTTCTCGCGTTCATTTGCTGCTAAAAGCAAAATAATCGGTCGGGGGGTCCAGAGTATTTTTTTTTTTTGATTTCGAGAGACTTGCACATATGTTTGCATTTGCCTATCTATGTGTTTATGTACATTAGGGCGGTTCAAAATTAAAAAAATGTTTGAGAATTCAATCTCACATATGTTCCTTACAATCCTTACTATAAAAATAGTGTTCTGTGAAATTCGCAGTTTTCTAGGTGGTAATTTAAGGTGGCCCAAAGACAACGTAGGTTTATATGGAAATTACTATGAATAAATTTTGAGGTATGTTCCAAACACGCTTGTACTGTAATGTAAGTACAAACTTATTATCCCATTGTAAAAGCTCATTCTTCAAACCATATTAAATAAATAAGCTGAGAAATTTAATTCGACAAATAGCAGAAGAGATATTCATGATTTGGTTTGCTATTATTTAGCTTATCCCCTCTATTGGCAGCTTCATTTTTTCAGCACAAAAATATATTTGAATCGTGATAACTTTTTTGTTTCTCTATTTTTTTTTCACCATTTTTTCACAACTTCTCAAAAAACTCTTCTACTTTTGGAATCTATGTCAGTATTGACCATTGGTCAACTGGTTTTAAAAATATTTCGGTGTTCCTTGAGAGACCGACACTTCCCATATAAAATTTCAATATGATGTTTTAAGAAGTTTTCAAGGTCTCGTTACGGCTAGAGTGGTACCAAAAACATAAAAGCTCATTGCTGAAAAACAGTTACACCGATTTGTTTAATTTCTTCACAATAGACTTTCATCAAAGTTGAGTTTTGAAAAGCGAATAACCGAATATGAGAAAAAAAATCTGTAGCCAGAGATAATTACGAGAGTTATGGTTATGCGTCGGTCCCCTAAGGAATTTTGGAATATCTCCGAATATAGATGACCGATGCTCAAAACCGATACAGATTCTGAAAATAAGAGAGTATTTTGAGAAGTTGTGGAATTTTTTTTTCAAAAATATTGAGAAACAAAAAAAAATTATCATGATTTGAATGTTTTGAAAAAAAAAATAAAAATAAAGCTGCCGGTAGAGGAGTTAATATGGGGTTATAGTACTGCAAACAAGTACAAAAATCCCAAACCCATTTTAGCCTCATGATGTTAGTTTCTGATCTTTTTATAAGTACTGTGCCATTAAGAAAATAACATAATAAATATAAGATTTGAAACTTCTCAAATACCATACAAATTAGCGTATTTTTCAGCTCCATGGGGTAAGTATATTTCATGCCTTATAACAAGGTTTATCACATGCGAAGCCCTCTACTAGTTAATTCGAATAACTGAAATTGTGTTGTTTGAAAGGCGGATAAGTCACTTTTGTATCTAGGGGTCATGCACAAATTACGTCACGCTCCAAGGGGGGAGGGGGTTAAGCCATGCGTGACAAGCCTTACAAAATTATCGGAAGACTCATACAGAAAGTGTGACAAAGGGGGGGAGGGGGGCGAAAAAATTGAAATTTAGCGTGACATAATTTGTGTACCATCCCCTACGAGTAAAAAGAGAAATCTCGCATAATTTATGACCTCGTCCTAAAAGCCATAGCTTGTTATTACTGAGCAAACGAATGGATTTACACTTTATTTCACAATGCTACGACGAAGAGAAGATCCTTCCTCTGTCTCCCAGCGGTGACAGTTTTTATTTTGGTCCGCTTATTTGCTTAATAACAACGAGCTACACACTCGGTTATTAATGGTTTTAAGGTGAATATACATAGAAGCCAAACCTCGAATTTTCAAAAGCACAAGTTTAGAGAAGCAGACAACCGGTAACTCACTGGTCACTCGCTGGTGGCGACTAATCAATAAAATGTTCAACGCAAAAGGTTGTCAGGTTCTCAAGATACAAATCTACAAACAAGCTCTTGAAAATTCGAGGTTCTATATCGATGAATCTTCACCTATTAAAAAGATTTCCTAATAACTTCTTACATCATTATGACCAATTTAAGTACGATTTTCAAGGTTTTTCGTGGACATTAACTAAAATGACGTTTAAAACAGTTATGCAATTATGCATATATCATATGTCATATATGCTTATTACAGCTCTTTTGAGCAAGAAAAACTTTACCTTCCAAGCCAAGGTGTTCAAATGGTTCGATCTTGCAGTTTGTCCCGTATCTATGTTCAACGCGATGTGTGTCGGTACAAAAACACATATCCATGAATACTTCATAGAAAATAAAAAAAAATGTTCTGGACCCCCCGACCGATAATTTTGATTTTGGTCGCAAATGAAAGAGCAAAGTCTAATTGTTTTTAGTTCGAAATTTCAGACTTACCAATTTTTTTGTAATAAAGTTACTCCACAAAGACACCGTGAATGTCGTCTGACACGATGACATTATGTTTTGCATAGAATTCAGACATATCGGATCAAAAACAAACTGAATAGTTTGATCTTGTTTGTTATGTCGAATGCGACACAAATACAGTGAAAGCAGCGTATATTGCAAAAAATGACAACTTGTTGCATTAATAACTATTAGTACTTTGTGCCTTTTAATTCCGCCCTAATCATCTTTGACAGATACGAGTATTTCGACTGCAACTTGCAGCCTTCTACGGTATCAGAAACGTTTTTTGAAATGAACACCCCCTTATTCTCTGAGAATATGCATATTTCTTTAAAATATCATACTCTATATGAAATCAGTATTGTACATGAACTGTTAGACGGTATAAAAGTGTATGGTTTGCTTCAATTATCCTCTGAAATTTAACTTATTTTTATTTTCTTAGTTTTAAATTGGTTTACGAGCAAGGCGGAGGAAGAATATAATGTTTTAGTAAAGTAATTAAACTAGAGATTCTTTTTCTGGCTAATATGATAGAAGGGGATCCCTTATACCGATCAAATTGTTTGACATTCATTAATAATGAAGTTTTCACAAATTGTCACACGATGTCTTCTTACCAGCCTTGTTTTCGACCCAGTTTTCTATGTATGTATTCTGGAATTTGATCTATATTTTCTCACCTTGAATGAATGCAGCACTTCATACTAGTTACGAACTTTGAAACCAGCTGAAGATAACTGAAACATATTACCATTTAATAATCCTAAAATAAGCATTTGCGTAATGTGTCCATTATGCCCCCAACCCCCATACGTTTTAAAAAATGCGAGTGAACCCTTTTTCTATATTTTTTTTTACGTATTGCATCCATAGTTGGTACACCTACCCTAGGGCACGAATCATAGAGCACAAACATACAGCTTGTGCTCTTGATGCCTAGAATGCTTCTGCACACAAATATTTTTTAACCGAATCACAGTTTGATCTTCATTAGAATTCAAAAAAATGGACGGAAGCGATGAATTGAATGTTGTTCCAACCAATATTTATTTATCTTGTAGGTGCAGAGTAAAACCATTCCCAGAACAATCACATTTGTTTCATTCCCATAAATTCAGTTATCACCAGTAGAAGAACGATTCCGTTTCCGAAAACAATAGACACCTACGCTGATCGTCAAGTAAAAACAAAACCATCGAGAGCGACGAGATGGTGCTGAAAATCGTTTCTAATCTTCCGTGCCAGGCCTCTTAAGTTGTTTACTTTTGGTATTATCTTATTTTTCTTTCCGCACAATTATTGCCTTTCTGTCTTCGACAGGTTATTACAAAGTTAAATCCTCTTTTAGTCATACGGAATAATCGGCTCCTCGGGACGATGGGAGGAGTTCCTTTTGTGGTCGATGGCTTGCCCCAGGCTGTAGAACCCACGTGATGTATCGTTCCGCTCTTCTATCCTGTCTATCGTGCATGAAGAGTGTCAAAATGGAAAATAATTTACTTAAATGATTAAAAACTTTGTTTTTCTTTTTCGGAAACATTTAATCTTTTAATTCTAAAAAACGTTCACTTTACCTGAGATAATTTTTCTGCTCCGCTTCGAACGGATCCGCTTGAAAACACAACCATATGAACTACTTCCTGCCCGGGCAGAGACAACGATGACGGGTGGATTGTCGGCAGGAACCCTATGATTAAAAACCCAGTTGAAAAAGGAAATGTCTTAAAACAACAAAAGCACTGGCTTAAATGTGACTAAAAGTTGATTTAATTTTCTACCTTGTGTATCCTTTTTTACGGCGTCCTCCGAGGGATTCGTGGTAAAAGCGCTTGTATCTCGGCGGCTTAGAGCCGGTCTTTCTCACCGTCCAAAACTATAAGCCCCGTTGATCCTGTGGAAAAGGACAGTTCGCGTGGAACATTAGGTCGCTGGAGGCAACACGTAGAAAAAAAGACGAAGTAACAAAAGAAAACAACATAATGCCACAATGTAACACTTTTGATTTCCTTCCTTGCCATTGTTGCGGTGGGAGTGAAAACTACGATTATTTTTACCTCTGCTTGATTAAAAAATAACAACTGAACATAAAAACCGGTGTGGATTGAATGACGGTGCAGTGCGAGATATATTTTCTCAGGTACTGATCAAATTGTGATTCAACTATAAGCCATTTGAAACTATTGTAGTGCATACCAAGAGTAGGAGGTCCACGTCAGACTATTTAAAAACAAATTTTATTTTATTTTCTTCATTTTTGATTTTAGAATATTTTTTTTTAAGTTTTTCAATAATTTCACTAAGATTAGCATACATAAATTATACGGAATAGTGCCACTAGGAAGCTATAATGAGCATCAAATATGTTAAACCCATATGCCTCAAAATTATTTACTCAATCTTGAAGACTGGTTCTTTCGTAAACGTTGCGCTAACGTTCGTCACTATTGAATTGAATCAAGTTCATATCTGTCATTACGAAAATATGGTAAAACAAACGAATGTCACAGATTTCTAAAACCGCAGACACAAAATTCAATGGTTTCCAACTGAGTTGTTAAGTCTCAAACTTGCGTAATACGCCAATTATATACATTTCCTGTTCATTTTCAATGATTTGAGCAAAGCAAACCGAGGTGAATCAGTTGGGAGTATTGATGGACGATTTCGAATCGATGTTCCGAAATTCTTTTTGTTTTTTGTTCCGATTAATCGATTTTTTGAATCCATGTTTGTATCACTCATAATCTATTGAATAGATTTTCAAAATTCAATTTTTTGTTTCGATTCAAGAGGATGAAATTAATTCAATTTTGACGTAGAACTACGCCTTTCTTCTCTATACAAGAGTGAAATTAGAATTTCAAAACCAAGAGCGTTACGTTGGCATGAAATATTTTAAACGTTTATAACTTTTCACTGGCTTAACGAAATTTCTTGATTAGCACCTCAATCGAAAGACAAGACATCAAAGGTTCATGTCGTTTACTTACTGAATCCCACATACCTGTTCAAATAGTTTCATAACTGTTTTTAAAAAGAACATTGATCTCAAGCAAATCTATAAATAGGGGTGCTAGAGAAAATTTGCCGTCGACTGCTTCCGTTTGCATCCAATTTTATCAATTTTTCATAAAGTTATGATCATTTGAATTTGAGCAAAGTTTTGCCTATCTCAATCATTTCGCCTATCCCCTGTATGACATCTGCACTACAGATTGGCATATCATGTAACACAAAAATAAACTCGGAAACGTATCGGAGTAGAAAGCATGGTCCAATCTACTGGAATTTTTGAGTAATTGTATGAAAAACAAGTTTGCCTATTTTTATATAGCCTATATTCTCAATGTCTACTTTTTACGAGTAGTGTTTGATCTTCCGACCTTGACGCTTGCTCCTGTGGGGGCGGGCGATAAGGGCAGGATCAAACATGTCGCGCGTCGGACGAGTAAAGTGAAAAAGTACCGCGATCGACTAGTTTTTTTGATCCTTCGACCTTGACGCTTGCTCCTGGGCAGTGCGTCAAGAAAGCCCTAGCAGTCGTCAGTTGTTTTCCCTCTCGGATCACGCGCCTATGCTTTTACAGTATTGGACAAAACATTTGCAACTTTTTCGATTTTCCATACAAAATGACCAACTTTGGTAAGCTAGATCTCAGTTATTTATGGACCGATTCGAATGAAACTTTCACAGAACATCAGATATAACTTGAATTTTAACATATATTTTTGAATAATTTTTCCAATCACAAGTTTATAAGTAATAACGGTTTGACTAAAGTGTAATTTTCGACGAAAAATTCAAAACTTTTTATCTCAAAATCTGATAGCCCTACACAAAAAGTGTCTTCAGCAAACTTATTCATCTCGTCAAAATCTACAACTTTGCTGAAGATACCATGAAGCTATTCCTTCAATATGTTTAGTTATGTCAATTATAAAAAATGTCAAAAAATTCACTTCAGTCAAACCGTTACTGCTTTTCAACTTGTGATTGGAAAAATCACTCAAAAATATATGTTAAAATTCAAGTTCTGTCTGATGTTCTGTGAAAATTTCATTCAAATCGGTCCATAAATAACTGAACTATAGTTTATCAAAGTTGGTAATTTTGTATGGAAAATCGAAAAGTTGCAAATGTTTTGTCCAATACTGTATATAGCCGAGCAAACGACTGAAACTGAAAGTGAATTGTTGCAGCTCAGTCAAGTATGACGGATTAAGTGGTGAGCTCGTTTCATGCTACTATTTCTAATCTATACAATATGTATGAATGCACATTTAATTGTTACAACGGTGGGACGTGAATATGATTTCTCAACAAACTATGAATGGTTCGTCACTGTGAGTGTCGACATAAACTCTGATTCATGAATTATTTATATTGAACATTTTTTTCAAAAACACCCCTTTATTTTTAAATTTATTTATGTAATCAAAAAATACTTTGAATGGTTCAATAGACTTGCGAAACGTTCACTTTATTCAACAAACTTTGGATGGTTAGTCACTGTAAGTGTCGGCACAAGAATAAGCGTGTTCTATGATGTTCCAGCTAATCGAGTTTTTTGTTTCTTTTCAAATAAGTAATATATAATAACACATGCTTTCGTCCTGACAGCTTTAGGAATTTTACATTTAGGTATTTGTTCAACAAACTTTGAATGGTTCGTCACCTCTAGTGTCGGCATAATTTTCCTCTGCATAGAAATTGTTCATATAAAATGAAAGTATTATATTTACATATAAGCATGTTGCAAATGACAATGTATTTGTCCCCACCCTTATATGTGTTTGTATATATAATAAAAGACCAATAAACAGTAATTACTGGACTCTTGCCAAGGCAAGTCACCTCCTTACTCCGCGTATTTTAATCATTTTATCACACACAACGATCCTCCCCATTAACAAACCTCCCTCCCAGTAACCTTTGTGGAGATTCAGAGGCAAACACGGTCCCCAATCAGCAAAGGTTACACACTAACATTCCTTCCCTCAATCCCACCTGACTGCAAGGACGTGGCCGGCGCCGTTATTAACCCTGTATAAATAGAGGCACTGAATTATGCACACTGAAGAAGATTAAGGCTAATCCCAGCCGAACTTCTAGTTGATTGTTTGTGCATATTCACTGACTTCGGTCGATCACGGAATAGCAACCATTGATATGTGTAGTCAGTCTAAGCTAAGCTAAGCTATATTCTTAATGCCTATTTTTTACAAATGGGACTGACAGGGACTCACTTGCGATTCACGAAAGTTAATGTCATTTACCGTTTTGATTCATTTTACGGACACTTAAGCCCCTTAAAAGTCTGAGCCATCTAAAATCATAAAAAATAATGAGTCTATATGATACCTCAGCGTTAATATACTTACCTCTCGAATGGTAGGTGAAGATTCAAAGTCCACAACTCCAAAACATTTGAATAAAGTGAAATATGTGTACTCTTCATGATTCTTATTGCGGACACCACCTCACTTTTGCTCCTTATTCCGGACGCTTTGATTCAAATTCCGGACTGCTCGTTAAAAGCAAAGTTGTAAATGTTTAATCGTTAAATAAACACTACCAGTCGTCAGAAAAACGTCAAATCTAGTTGAGCATTGTAAATTTTCATGGATTGCTATGTGAAAAGCTTAATAAAACGAGTCTCCAAATTGTAAGCTTTTCAACGGCATATTTTGAAACTTTTCACTTGAAACATTTCCCATACAAAGTTGAGTGTCCGGAATTTGAAGCTGTCCGGAATTTCAATCAGAACGGTAGTTAGAGATGCATTGAAGCCAATCCTCAAATTTTCAAAAGCACAAATCTATAGACCCAAACAATTGTTTTGTACTGAGAACTTCCAGCGAGGGACTAATTGATCAAGTTAACAGATAATGCAAACGCTAGTTTTCCATATTTGTAGTCTTGGAAATTCGAGATTTGGTTTCAATGCATCTTCACTTTAACAGGAATCTTTTTTTTTGTCTATCTACCATTTTTGCATTTATACATTATGTATAAAGCCGATTATAGTCCTTATTACAATACCCCTCTTCTCTAAGAAAGAGAATAGATTCAACCGCAAATGGCACACAACACTAAAATACTTACGTTTATGTAGCAGATGGTACAGTGTACTCATCGTTGAACTGCTGTCGAAATATGTAAACTCCTACATTGTATTTTGATTTTCTAATTGCACATATGGCATCCAAGCTCAATCTCTGAGAAGGGACCATTTAACTGTTGCGATTGGAATAGTTTTACACTCCGGAGTGCAACAATTTGTGTCCCGTCTGATCACGTTGTATCTGCAAACGGGCATTTGGTGTCGTAATGAGAATGACACCGTGACCGCAGTCCCGGTAGAATCCTTTTCATTTGAGTAACCTCGCTCTCTAATCCTTTTGCTTTTAATCCCATTAAAGAAAAACAAGATTCAAACAAAATGCATTTATGTTCGTTGGAGGGACTGGACTGGCATCAGATAAAAGGTTTTTCTCTATTTTCTGCTTTCCTAGAGGTCACTTTTTGTTGTTGGTGTTATCCTTTGCTGTTGTTGTTTTGCCTTCATCGGAAATTTTTGCTGATTCCGTGAGGATTAAATTATGCGTACAAGCATATTGGGAATACCATTCGATGAGTACAAAAGCGATTATAGATGCGTGTGGCATCAGTAAACCTGGTATAGTATATCAGGAATATACGCCGACTGTAAATATTTGTTAAATATATCAACCAAGAATGATAGTTCTCACTTCTTCCAAATCAGTCCCCCACGAATTGGCAAAAACGTTTTCTTGATTGAACTTGATTTTCAACTAGTGAGTCCTTAAATAATGTGCGCGCTTTTAAACACAAGTTTGTTTTAAATAGTTAGTAATATGCAGCACCTGTACCACTCGAGTGGTTTTGACATCTTAAATCTAAACGTTAAATAAATAGTATATTTTCTTTAAAAATACTCAAAATATTTATTTCTGAATTCAATTTTTATTTATAATTTTTACAATTTTTGTTTCCTAATTCTGTTGAAAGGTTTATTCGTAGATCTTGCTTTATAATTTTTATTGCTGATTCGTGAGTATATTGACACTGCTACACACGTCTAAAATACCAGATTCAAGTTTTGATCTTATGATGATTTCAAACTGGGTTTATTAAATTTATTTGTTTGAACCTATTAGTATGCGAAGCTTTGCTTTGTAATCTATCGTTCACCTTGCTACATTTCTCGATGCAATCTTCCAACCTGCTCCATATGTTAAGACATCTAATTTTACAACCAATATTCCTTTTGCCGCTTATCTCTCATAAAACTGGAAATCGATTGATGCCTTCCTGGAACCTTAACTCGTTTCCGTTACCTTAGTATCGACAGATACACCTATACGGCTGAGCAAAGCCGAGTGAAACATCAGATAATATAACACCATGCATATTGCCCTGGCTTTCCACAAGCCCCAAAACGGGAGCTATATTCTTTTGCACAAACAGCTCATGCTCCAGATATCTAGCCAATAATGTTGCATGGTGCGCTAGCAGTTCGGAACGTATGATTCTGCAGTGGAAAACAGGCATTTGTTGTCAGGATGCTGCAGAGGAAATTTCTTCTGTATTTATTATTTAATATAACAATTGTATTGCACCGGTCGTAACGTTTGGAGCTTGACGTATCCTCACACGTTGCTCTACCGTCTTTCCTAGAAGTGATGGGCTACTAGTATGTTGCTCAACTGGTATGGCTGCCTTCAGAAACCGAATTTGAGCGTGTTGGATGTGTGTGATACGTATGTGCAGTGAAACATTAAAGCAAAATGACATGCTATATTACTAGAAAGGAGCGCATGAATGCTCTGATCATCTTTACATACGCGATGCTCTATGCAAAAGAACAAGTAAACGCTCGATTGCAATAAAGAGTTTTGTGAAACTGCACGTAGGTTACCTATCGCTACAGAGATGAAATTGTGACGGCAGATTCGCTATCTAGAGTATATCAGTTTATCCAATACTCTCTGTCATTTATAGTTGTCTTTGTCATTTGGATTAATTACCATTCATATTCCGAACACTTAAGGCCAACAGTGACTTCAAATGCATCTGATGAGAATAAATTAGCTGATATTTGCGAAAATTTTAATTTCTTCACAAACCCTAACCATTAGATGTTGGGTTTGTCGTTAAAAATGTTTCTTCAAACTTGTTTAGTATTGTTTTTACTTAATAGTATGCAACAACATTTTGATTCAAATGTTGAACACTGTGTTGATTCTGTCTCATATTCCGAACACCTTGATTCAAATTCCGAACAGTACGATTAAATTGTATTCAAATGAATAAAGGCTCCCCCAAATCTACGCGACTGTTAACAGCGACAACGACAATAAACCGTCGCGATTTCGTTGTTGTGTCGCTGCAAGCACTCTTCTATGAAACCATCTTGACTGACACGACGCGAATCGCTGCGAAATTGCGTCGCTATGGCTTAGATGCGCTCATCCAACAGTGCATGCAGCGAAACATCAGCGAAATCATGGCGTTTTATTGTCGCTGTCGCTGTAAAAAGTCGCTTAGATCTGGGGGAGTCTTAATTCTAAAAACAAATTCATCTGTGCTAGCAATTAAAATTGAATTGCAATTGACTGCCATTTCCTGGTGTTTTCAAGACATATTTCAGCGAAATATTTCAACCTAGACGCCATATAAAAAACGGAGTGTTCGAAATATGAGTCTGTTCGGAACTTGAGACAAAACGGTATCTCAACGAAATAATAGTCAAACTGCCTAAATTGCAACAATAATGTATACCAATTTTCTCATCCTTAAAATCTGATGCAATTAAGAAACAAACATTCCTACTTTCTTCCCATATTTGCATGATCGGAAAACAAGTAAACTTTTCTCTGGGGCAGAGAACTACTTGGGGACTTCAATGATTCACTTTGACATAGGACGTTTTCTCGGACGAATTGTCTGAAATTTCGCAAGAGTGAAACAAACCCTGTCGAAGTAAATCAAAAGTGCCAAGAATAGGACCCCCACTCATTGGTTTTCCTACAGATTACCTCGTTAATTTGGAGAATCTCTAAATTCACTACTTTGAGTGGTTCTAAATAAACGGCAGTTGAACATGGTTAAAAAAAGGAAGGACATATATTTGAAATATACACTTCCTTGCAATGCCTAAAAAATGGTAATGTTCGAAATATCTGCAAAATGAGCAATTCGTTCGATGCTTTAGACAAAATTTACGAGCAACAAAAGGAAGCAGTTTCAAGTTCAGGTATTTGAATTCAAGTAAGAAAGCAAAAGGATGCGTCAAACAAAGTCAGTAAAAGTCCAAATTTGGTGTATATAGGCAAAAAGGGTTGTACTCCATTGATTCCCTAATCAAGGTTTTATTTCAAATCGCAAAGAATGGAGACTGCAGAGTTTTGCCGAAAACTTTTGAAGATCGTGAAATACTTCTCAAAATCTTGAAGAATGGTTGGCTAGATTGAGTTGTTGCGATTATTTCCATAAGTGAATTCGTGGCGGACTAAAGATGATTTCAAGTACAATTCATCCAAGCTGTACTGTTCAGTCACAAGCCAACGTGCGGCCTCCATTCACCGTGCACATATAAAAAATCATACAGAATATTCATGCAATTTTCACAAAGTACTCTTTTGTTAGCAAAATAAGATAAAACTGATGAAATTAAGTAGTTCGTGTTACAAAACATTTAGAAAAACCTAGTTTATGTAGTCAAAATCATGTGAATTCTGTTTAATAATGGGATTTGTTATGCTCTTCACATAGAACGGTACGAGACGACCTTAACATGATACAGTTAACTCTCCCTTACTCGATATTCGGTACCGTCAAACGGGGCTTCTTTTGACATTATTTCCACATTCTTTAACTTTGAGGATTTGTAACTCTTAGAATTATGGATAGATGTTGATAAGTTTTGCCTATATTTAAGTTGTATATGTACGTAACAAATGTGCAAAATATGAGGCAAATCCATCAAGAAATAACAAAAAATGCTTGAATAGCGAAAAAAGTGTGTCCTTCAAGACAAAAATAGGGGCTACTTTGGACATTTTCACAATTTGCTAATGAAATGATTTTTCCTTATAATTTTTAAACTGATTCAATAGATTGTCGTCCACTGTGATGTTATTGAACGTTTTTCATTGATAAACTTAATGTATAAAATTGCAAAGCTAGAATCAATTACACATATATAACAAATTTCAACGAAACATGCCATTCACTATTCTCAGTTTGCAGTATGAAACTAAAATTTTCAACTTCCTCTTAAATGGAACTAGGAACTATCAGTTACGAATGCTCGGTTTTCACAAATGACATAAACACCAAAATTTAACAGTACACAAAAAATTTCGCGGAATATCCAGGAAAATTTCGTTTCGTTTCGAAATATTCCGTGAGAATTTGAATTTCGTATCGGTTCTTACGGAATATTTCAACTATTCGTTTCGTTTCGTTTCTAACAGTTTTGAAAATTCCGCATATCGTTTGGTTTCGTATCGCCATTGAATATACTCATATCGCATACCCTTAGCAACTATAAACAAAAGGAAAAGTGAATCTCTGAATTCACAACTTCCTCCGAAAAAAGTGGGATTTAAAACTGTCCCTTAACCTGGCAAGAATGGAAGAAAGCACATTTCTCCGGAATGCGAACTTTCTTTCAAGGGTGAAATGAATAATGTTGATAATTGCAGCAAAATGAGCAATCAGTTTGATGCTCTAATCAAATTTTCCTAACACTAAATTGAAGCAGTCTTTAGCCCAGACTCTTTTAATCAAGTGAGGAAGCAAAAAGTACCGCCTATCGTGGTCAGTTGTTCCGAATTTGGAGATCTTGAACTCCATTAAGGAAATTAAGGTATCCTTCCAAATCGCAAAGAAAGGTGACTGTCGCGTTTTGCCGGAAACTTTTAAAGATTGTAGCGCGTAAACTATGGGTAAAGGTTTTCCTCTTCTCGTCCCTGGCTCAAAAAACAGACGGCTTTAGCGCCACCTCCGAAGAGGACCGTCTGTCGAGTTATGTTTGCCCGGCAAGAAACCCAACCTCAGGGCGGGCTTGTTTTATAAGAGCCCAAATAGCAATTTAGGAAACGATACAGAAAACTCAAAGATATAGTGGATCGAGATTTCTCAGTTATAGAGGTCGCCTTAAGCGATTCTCAAAAAATAGTTGATGCTGACTGTCGTTCTACCGACACAAAAAGACACCACTCACGAGTATCATCACTGGAAGAACTCACTAATTCAAATTTCCCTGTCCGCTTCAGACACGTGAGTGGAGAGACTGATTTCTCAGGCAGTCTACCCTGGCGTACAAAAAAAACAGAAAAAAACAGGTAGAACGACGCGAAACGTGAGAAATCTCGAAGACCAAAAATAAAACTGTTACAGGGAAAGCACTAACATATTACAAAAATACATAATTTGGTTGTGAACAGCAAAAACGTTTAGAAATTTATTCAAATTTGATAACCTAGGTTTTTATTCATAATTGTGTGTTCCTTTCCTCTTCATTCTTCTTCCTACATTCCCTAGTGTGTGTGCGGATTTCTAATCTGGTTCTATCGACATTTATCGATCATCTTCTTCTTTCCGAGCTCGGTTAGTTGTGTGGAGTTTTAACGCATGCGCATGGTTAGTTTGATTTGGCTTGTACTCACAGACCCTTTTAGATGCTGCGATGAATGCCGCCGGCAAAGCAGAAGCGACGGTTATGAATGTGCCGGCAAAGCAGAAGTGCCGGACGAAGAATGCGACGGCAAAGCAGGATTCCGAATTAAGCACATCGATGATGGTGGTATTGCGGCTATCACTCCAAATACGGCAACGAACTGCGATTTTTTTGGTTTACCTCTTGATGAAGTGTCGCACGCCGGAAATTACATGCGTCGGTGACGGATGACGCAGTTGACGACGGTGGGGATCGTCGGGGGCTTCACACGTGGCCTGTCCACGCTAATAGAAATTGGTGATGGCCGCTCTGTCGGAACGGTTTGTTCCATTCCGGCTTTCCCCTCAAACCGGGACTTTTGAACGCTGAAGCGTGGGGTCGAGAGCAGCGTTTAGCGAGTAGATGCGGTGTGTCGAGCTTGGGCCGTTGATCGCTAGATGCAGATCCTGGATAAAAAGCCGTCGAACGGCTGTTCGACGCATTTAGCAAAAAATTTCTCCACACAACAAAAAAAATCACAATTACCTTTTCTTATTCTCAAACGCACACACAAATTAGCTTGACCGCACGTAACCTTTGAACTTGGCTTACAAACTTTACTATACTACAGAAAGGAACAAAAAGTAACATTAATTTTAATCTAAAAGACTTCTCACATTTTGAAACTATTACCAATTTAAACACACCGCGACACTTAACAATTATTCACGCACTCTCGCCTCTTCCACGGTCCAGGTCAAAATGGACGAGTAGAGATTCTGAAAGTCCTCAGATAAGGTGTGATTTTACATCTTCGTGGACGGAAGTACGTAAAATCACCGAAGTAATTTCACGACCTTTTCAAACGACGATTCTCATCAACTACGAATGAGAACCGATTGAAGCGCTATCTCTTTCGCTACCATTCCATCTGAATGATGTGTATCGTTCCGTCTATTTTTGGATTCCGATCTATTTATAACGATCGTTAACGATCGGGCTTGAACTTTGAACCTTAGGCTTAGGCTCGTGTTTCGTGGTGTAGTGTGTAAGGCGACCGGGACTTTTATTTGATATAGTATTGGTAGAAGGCGACTTGTATGCATGTTTTGTATGCGGTTTTGGAAAAGTGCCTTTCAATTTGAACTGTGATATTGAATATCGCATATATTTAAGTGAACTAATGAATTTGTTAATTTTGACATTGAAATAATATATGATTAAATGAAAAATAAATTAACACGATTAATAAATTAACATTGAAGAACATGAAAAAAACAATATAATTATATACCAATTTATGTACATCTATATTTATATTGAATAAATCTTTAAATAATATTTACAAAAAAGTGACCATGCTACAAGATCGCAAATTTCTCTAAAATCTTGGAGAGAAGAAGCACAATTTATTTACTTATGACGACCAAACTGAACGTTTGTTCAAAGTCGTCTTGAAAGGTTTCTCAAGTGACTATAAGTCACCTGAAGAGATCAAAAATGGAATAAATGATTTACTTGGATTTTTTCCAGTCCAAGTAATAATTATGAAAAGGAGAACCTAATCTGGCATTATTCGGAAAGGGCTTTCTTAAGAACATTATTTAGTTCACTTTAACAAAAAAGATCTGATTAATATTAAAGCTTTAGAAAAAGCTAGGCTTATGTTCAATGTCCGTGTAACATGGGAACATTTCCAGAAATCACCAGAACCTCACTCAGTGCCGTCGGTGCCAAAAGTGAATGCTAAATGTATGATTTGTGGAGGTTCTTCTCACGCTAATGACGTCTGTCCAGTGAAGGAAGATACCGATAAGTTAAAATGCGTCAATTGCGGGGGCAATCATAAGTCCAATTTCTGGGATTGCCCTTCGCATAGGCGAGTGGTCGAGGCTCATGACAGGCAGATAAAAAATAATATCCGTTACGATAACGGTCGTTTCCGGAATTCCCTGGTAGAGTTTCGAACAATGCTAATTTTTTCAGTTAACGATCGCATGTTTAGGAAACATACTCTTCAGGAAGATTGAAATCATGCTCATTAACATTCTAATCCGTCAGGTAGCCTTTCGAATCTTTTAATTTCGAATGTATCTACCCACGGAAAATCCTTTGCCGATATCGTAGCAGGTAATTTGAACTCCTCTCTCATTCATACTATGAGTACCCGTTCTAATTGTTTAAAAACAAATGAAAAAAAACCCTGCCGTCACAGGTAACATCTACTCCCCCTCTTCATCTACCGAAAATTCTAACGGAAAATCATCAGATAATGTACCCACTTCAAGTGATATGTCTGCCTCTGATTTTATTTTTCTAACTGGACAATTGAATCAAATGACTGATGCCATGTTCAAAGCCACCACTATGACTGAAGCAGTCCAAGTTGGTGTTAAATTAACTAGTCAAATTATTATTAGATTACGTTTTTTTAATAATTTAAAAATTTTAAATTGGAATACTCATTATTTGAATGGTAAAGAGGAAGAGCTGTTTGATTTTATTACAGCTTTGTAGTCAATAAGTTACTCATGCTGATTTTGATTCTGATCATGTCCCTGTTAAATTTCAAATATCCAATGAAGCAAATCTCAATTTTCGAGCTGACTGGAATATATATATATGAAACATATATTGATCTTGATGTTAACATTTCTTTACAAACAAAACATATTTACAATACTCTTGAAACTTTAACTAATTCCATTGTTGAAACCAGGCCCAGTGAACCACGTATCGTATAAGAATGTGCGCCGAAAATCTCATATTCATACGTCAAAAATCAGAATCGCACAATATGCCAAACCCAAACGAATAAATGTTAACACAAATTGTATATAATTCTTCACTACGATTCATTGTCGACAAACTTTGTTGACAACAAACCATGCCGTAAATAGTATAATCTAGAATCGCGTCAAGTTATATAAACTGACAGATCATATATCAATGCAGACTAGCAAGAAATGGAATCGCAATAACTTTGCAAAATTTGCCACCCGACCCGAGGTTGGTATCTTCGGGCGGTGGGCTTCAAAGAACAACAAAGCTTATGTACTGTATAGCAAACTTCCTTTCATATTGGCAAATAATCATATCTCATTCATGAAGCGATCTGTAGTGTAGTGGTATGGTACCAGGTTAGGGATCCAAAGGTCCGGTGTTCGAGTCTCGCTGGAAACTTATTTTTATTTGTATCGGAATTTTGTGGCATCGTATTGCTGACCATGGAAAGTCTGAAAAAGTCGTGGGAAGTGCGTATATGGCCTCCACTTTGGTGTGTATATAGCGTTTTCATGCATTTTATACGAGTGATTTAATTCATATAGAATGATGTAAAGCAAAACATATACCAACCAAAATGTTGACTGGGGGAGCATTGCAATTCCAAAATTTGAATCCGTGATTATAGACGATGATTTTAAACTCTTGATCCATCTTAAAAACGTGAGGAGAAGGCAATTTCAACGCACTTACGATCCTGCTATGAAAATTATATGGCAGGATTTGTAGAAAGAAATCAAAAAACGTTTTGCACAATTAAGAAACAAACATTTTAAAAATAAGATTTCTCAATTGGACCTTGACTCTGAGCCTTTTTGGAAATTATCTAAAATTTTGAAAAAAAAAACAATAGAAGCCTATACCGACATTGAAAGAGGAAAACAAATTATTACTAACTAAGTGCGAAAAAGCTCAAAAACTTGCTATGCAGTTTGAAAGCGCGAACAATTTTAATTTAGAACTTACTAGTCCAATTGAAAATAAAGTTACTCAAGACTTCGAAAATATTCTCAATCAAGAGAACATTTTTGAAAATTCCTGGGAGACTGATTTGAAGAAGTGAGAACTATTATTAAATAATTCAAAAAAATGAAAGCTCCTGGCCATGATGGAATTTTCTACATCCTCAACAAGAAACTTCCAGAAAGTAGCTTATCATCTAGTCAACACATGTTTCAGTTGGCATGTATTCCTGACAAATGGAAAAATGCCAAGGTTGTTCCAATTTTAAAACCAGACGAAAATACTGCAGAAGCTTCAAGCCATTGTCCAATTAGCTTTCTTCCATCAGTTAAATTTTTGAAAACGTCATTTTGAACAGAATAATGGTCCACGTCAATAAACATTCATTTTTCGCCAATGAGCAGTTCAGATTTGGATATGAAGATTCAACCACTGATCAACTTTCACGTGTAACAAATTTGATTCGTTCCAAAAAATCTGAAGGCTTTTCTACTGGTCTACTACTCTTCTAGACATAGAAAAAGCATTCGACGAGAAAGCATGAAGGCTACATTTTAAAATTAATAAATTTTTAATTTACCAACACGAATTGTTAGAATAAGTGATTCGTTAAATCGTACACTTCTGGTTAATTATCAGATCTCCAAATCTGAAAGACTTCCTGTAAAAGCTCGTGTTTCTCAGGGCAGCATACTGGTGCCAATATTGTTCAATATTTTGATATCTGATTTATCTGAATAATCTAAGGGATGTAAAAAATCTTTCCTCCAAAGGGCGATGCCTGCGTTTCATCTGTATTAGATTACAAAATATTTGGAATACTTTTTTTGCATACCTGCAGAAAATGAAAGATTTATCCTAATGCTTCCAAAACTCAACTTATAATATTCCCACGTAAACTAGAAGCTCTTTATTTGAAACCTTCAAGTAGACATGTTGTCACGATGAGATCAGATGAAGTAGAATATCTGTGACTCATGCTAGATAAGAATTCAACTTTCAAAAATCACATTGAGGGCATTCAAGTCAAATGCAACATTTATAAAATACTTGTATCCACTTATATCGATATTTTTCGATGAGTTCTCCGGTAATTGCTCTTCACGTGTCATCTGAATCCTCCCCCTAAGTGCTGTGATTTTTTTTTATTTATTCCTAAGCTAACGAATGCGTTATTTGAGATAAGTTATTTGAAAAAACATAAATATAAGAATAAGTTTGTGTTCGTTTTGGGATTACGAATAAAAAAATGAAATACGGTATCCTCATTCTGATTTTGGTCAGTTTAATGTCCAATACAATTGGAAAATTTATCTCAAATCAATCAAACCTAATGATGTTTTATTACATCACATTTCCATTGAACTAATTTATGTTCGAAGAATGCCACAACTTTCGTTATATAAATCCACGCCTTGACAGTTTATTGTCCCTTAATTTTCCTTTTTTCTCCTCAAACTCATATTGTTCTCGAGAAGCAATGCTTAATTAGGTGCTCCAGAACAGAAACACGAAAATACCATACACATATAAATTCCCAAACCCGAAGCCCAAATTGCCGAAAGTTCTCGGTAGTAGACTGCTGCAACAAACTAAGGAACGGTACATATCACGCAATGGGGTCGTAAAAAGTGAACATGTAGACCAAAGTGTGTGGTAATGCCACGTTCTGGGGAGTGAAATAACAGAAACTAAATAAAAACGCAAACTATAGCTTTTTAGAGCGCAGCAAAGCAACATATTAGATGTCGAGGGCCTCGCCGCTTATGAAGACTGTAGCCGACGAAGCAGACAGTGTCATAGAGGTAGCTATATGGTGCAAAAGCCAGTGCCTCAAGATACAAACACGCACTGATCATAAAACCATTGAGACACTTAGTAAGGCTCATCACGCTTCCACCCGACCACCGTGTCTTCGCCGCTTTCAAGTTTCGTAGGCATATAAACCATCACTTCAGTTCAGAGTCAGGTATGGAGTGTCACCGATTTTTGCCTGGGAAAAGTATCTCGCCAGTGGAGCTTTGCGACTATGACTCCGCATGTTGATTTCGTTTGTTCCGTTGAGAGTATGGATGCTCAAATGTCATCACATGGCATAGCTGTCAATTTGTGCCAATACGTATACTTTGCACTAAACATATCTCACGTTTCAGGTATTCTTTCTAATAAACCCGAACATGGATACATTGTGACATCCCTAGTCGGAAAAAAAACATTATAAACGGCGGCGTTGGAAATCACAAAAAGAGGCGTTAGAGCTGAGTATAAACAAACGGTTTAATAAAGGGGCGGTAAATCATTTTGGCATTTGAATAAATAAGAATATCACGAGACAGCAAGTGTTCATGAAAAGTTTTACGCTATTTGCACTTATTTTTTGACGCACTATGTGCCAGTGATAATGGTTCTGCTCTGTTGGATCGATAATTCACATGTGGAGGAAGATGATGGAAGGAGCTTTTATGTCTTTGTATTTTTTTTTTGTCGTGATGTGTGTATCAAAAAGTAACTCAACTAAACTTGATGGCTTGTGTTGTTTCCATTCCGAATGAATTCCAAACATTTATTATTACATAAAAACATTCCGAAACTTCAAATTAGGTTTAAATCTCTTACTACGGATTAATCCACTTGTGGGTGTTTTGAAAAATCCTGGAAGGAAGTTGTGAATTCAGAGATTCACCATGCTTTTTGTTCATAGTTGCAACCATATTTAGTGTATACATGAAAGAAGAGATGGCCCTCTAAGAGTTTTTCTTTTTAAAACGATGTTCAAAAAGGATTACCAGCTTAGCTTTCACTAACAGGTCAAACGTAAAATCGAAGGCATGGATCCAAACAAGGATCGTAAATGGACCAATAATTGAAAAATAGCTACCGAAAAGTACTGTTTTTCTAGCACTAAGAGGTACTGTTTTATTGCCTTGAGTTGTTTTAAAAACTTTCAAAATTAGAGAGAATATGTGTGAGCACATCACGAGGGTACGATGCGTATTGGCTATATACGAATGTGAAAATAGTAACTGTTAAAGAATGCTCTCAGTTGATAACTGTAATGAAGCTCATTGAACAATAAGTTGAGAAGCAGACTCTGTCTCAGTGGGGACGTAAAGTAAAGAAGTGAAAGAAGATCCTCAATTAAGTTATCTATTTTTGTAAAAAAGAATATAAAAAGCCGTTTATTAACCCGTATAGGCCTGAGTGAAAGCAAAAATACTGAAACCCTCACCGCTCAGCGAATTCTTAACGGATTCAAATGTTTTTTTTTCAGTTCACTGGCCCACATATCTAGTTTCTAGAAGTGGCCAGAGGAACTCGGAAATATTTGTGTGGCTGGAGTTATTCCGGTGGGTTGCTGGGTCAAGTCGGGTAAAACAGGGTTATTTTTTGGGACATGTCAAGATAACTTTATTTATTTGCAATGCGCCTTATAGGTTTGATATGCCTTTATTTTTTGTTAAGGTTGAAAAAAAACGGAGGCCTATAACAGATTTTTCAGGATGAAATTTGTTCCTACGATTAGAAACAACTAATATCAATACTAGCTCATAGGTTTTGAGCAAAACGGAGCTGCCTATCACACTTATATGAACGTTCAATAACAGCTCTCCAAAATGAGCCGTTTTCTCGAAAATATGTTTAAGTCTCCAATTACCCAGGTATGAACCTATTCTATCATTTGATATGGGCGTATGCTGGAGAAAAGGCCTGTGAAGAACCCCACGCCATCGTTGATGTTATAGAAGCTTTCACCACAAAGATATTGAACTCGACGTCCGCATGATAAAATTTGAAGATATGCTGCCAATTTCTCTCTTATAAGATGAAATTAACACATCAAAATCATTTCCAAAGCAAAAAACTGAGTTTAAATAGATTAAACAATACAAGTAATGAATAATATTTATGTTTCATTCACATTTTCTATGTCAAAACTACCATAAAACATGATATGACGATTTTCGCATTTTTTTATGGGCCATACTGTAGTCTTCTAAAATGTTTCATCATGGTCAACAAAGTATCACCAAGCGTCGCATCGACATTGTTGCCCAAAATCGATGAAAGCTCTTTGCGGCATCGCACATCATCAATACAATCATCGATAAGGTCGTCCTCTGGCAAAAGCTATATCAGCACGTATGTCCGTGTGCACCCGGGGTCTCCAGCTCTACGGGATTGGCCTTAATAGCCAATTTGAATATGATAAAGAGCTTCTGATTTGTTAATAGGATTTCGTAAATCATAATTTATCGATCTGCTTGTGGGAAGGCAGGCATCCACATTAGAGCCGACCGCAATTTGATTCTTTTGCCCTCCCATATTCGGCCCTCTAAACTCCCATCTTCCAGAGTGGGGGGAATGGTACTCTTCAATCTTGATTCAGTGCGCTTGAATCCATTTCGTTCGTTCGAATTTGACTTGGAATCGAATCGCAAAGTTGCTATATCTTCTATCGGACATAATATTGTATCCATCGCATACGCTTTAGTGTACACTAGAGCGGTTCAAAATTCAAAAATGTTTGAAAATTCAGCCTCCCATATGTTTTTTTTTTCATTCTTACCATAAAAATAGTGTTCTTTGAAATTTTCAGCTTTCTAGGTGGCAATTTAAAGGTGGCCCAAAGACAATGTACAGGGGATAGGCAAAATGATTGAGATAGGCAAAATTTTGCCCAAATTCAAATGCTTATAACTTTATGAAAAATGGATGAAATTGGATGCATCTGGAAGCAGTCGACGGCAAATTTGGTCCAGTTTTAGGAACTTCCTTGGCCATGCATATTGGCCACTGGACACCGGAGATGTTCCGGATTTTCTGAGGTCATGTCCAAATGTCATTTTTTCTGTCGCTTGTATTTTTGTGCGGTGTAAAGTTAGATAGATGTTTGCAATTTTCCTAGAAACTAGAACTAATAAGAAGTTGAATGCCACTGGACGCATTAAGATTGGTTGGAAATCTTCAGAAATATGACCATTTCCGTAAAACTGGTTCCGGAAAGCATGGTCAGTCATGTTTGTATTTCAAATCATGTAAATATTATCCGGAGCTATATCCAAGCGGACAGCAACCTTAAAAATGATGTTTCCTGCAGCGTATTCAGAACCATTAGATGCACAGACCACTCTATAGAAGGTTCCAGGTACCCCGGGGGAAGTGGTCAATTAGGAACATATCCGGAACCATATCAATATGGGCATCAAACTTCATGATTTTCAAAGGTTATGCTTTCCGAAGCATTTCCAGCATCACCGGCTGCCATGACCACTTTATAGTAGGTTCCAGGTGCCCCGGGGGATGTGGCCAATTCAAAACATGCCCGAAAACACATCAATATGGGTATAAACATCAAGATTTTTGAAGGTGATGCTAATAGAAGTATTTACAGCGCAACTTATTTATACGACCACTGTATAGTAGGTTCCATGGGCCCTGGGGGATGAGGTCATGTTTCGAATTGGCCACATCTCTAGGAGCCCCTGGAATCTACTATAGAGTGGTTATTACATCATGTGGTTCTGAAAATGATCGCCATTTTCCAAGTCCCATGGATCTTACTGTTTATGGTAGAATGTGATTCTAAACAGATGAACGGACATGTTCCGAATCGGCCACATTCCCCGGGGCACCTGGAACCTACTATAAAGTTGTTATGGCAGCCGGTGATGCTGGAAATGCTTCGGAAAGCATAACCTTTGAAAATCATGAAGTTTGATGCCCATATTGATATGGTTCCGGATATGTTCCTAATTGACCACTTCCCCCAGGGTACTTGAAACCTTCTATAGTGTAGTCTGTGCATCTAATGGTTCTGAATATGCTGCAGGAATCATCATTTTTAAGGTTGCTGTCCGCTTGGATATAGCTCCGTATAATATTAACATGATTGGAAATACAAACATGACTGACCATGCTTTCAAGAACCAGTTTTACGGAAATGGTCATATTTCTGAAGATTTCCAACCAATCTTAATGCGTCCGGTGGCATTCAACTTCCTATTAGTTCTAGTTTCTAGGAAAATTGCAAACATCTATCGAACTTTACACCGCACAAAAATAGAAGCGACAGAAAAAATGACATTTTGACATGACCTCAGAAAATCCGGAACATCTCCGGTGTCCAGTGGCCAATATGCATGGCCAAGGAAGTTCCTAAAACTGGACCAAATTTGCCGTCGACTGCTTCCAGATGCATCCAATTTCATCCATTTTTCATAAAGTTATAAGCATTTGAATTTGGGCAAAATTTTGCCTATCTCAAACATTTTGCCTATCCCCTGTAGGTTTATATGAAAATTACTGTGGAGAATTTTTGAGATATATTCAAAACACGCTTGTACTGTAATGTAAGTGCAAACCTATTATCCCATAGTAAAAACTCATTCTTCAAACCAAAATAAAAAAAATTGCTAAGGAGATAAATTCCATCCGACCGATAGCAGAAGAGATATCCATGAGATTGTTTGCTATTATTTAACTAAGTTTTAGCTAAATATAGGATTACAGCCTTGCAAACATGTACATAAGTCTCAAACAAAATTAACTCAAAAGGGATTTGTTTCCTGAGCGACATCCTTCATAAAGGTTTGAAAAATGAGTTTCCATTATGGGATGAAAAGCGTGTTTGGAACATTTCTAAAAATTTCTCCATAGTAATTTCCATATAAACCTACATTGTCTTTAGGCCACCTTTAAATTACCACCCTGAAAGCTGAAAATTTCACAGAACACTATATTTATGGCAAGGATGGTAAGGAGCATATGGGTGATTGGATTTTCAAACTTTTTTTAAATTTTGAACCGCCCTAGTGTACATGTAAACTTCAAAACCTTATAACAGCGAAATTCCTTAGGCTGGAATTGTCTAGAAATTGACAATTAATTAACTGTGCATTTAAAATCGCGATAACTCGTTCCTTCATATTTTCGCACCATCTCTTTCTTAGTTCTCAAAAAACTTCTAGTTTAAGGATCCGTATCGATATTTATCATTCATTGACAATCTGGTTTTGACGATATTCCGAAGTCAGTCCCTAAATTTTCCATATGAAATATGGCGGCCATTTTGGTTTAGGTCAATTTATAAAAAAATAGACTTTAAAATGCCAGTTAATAAGGAGCTACTCTGAAGAAAAAATCATTCGATATGATTTTTATTTGGCCAGCGTGGTACTAGAAACATAAATGTTCATTACTCTAAGGCGACTGCACCAAATTGCTTCATTTTTCCACAACGTACTCTAATGAATGCACTGTTCCGAAGCGTGAATATCCGAATTCGATGAAAATTCACTAGCCTGAGATTTACGTGGGTTATGGCTCCGTGTCGGCCCCAAGGAATTTCGGATCCAGATGATCAATAATTAATATCCATACAGATTCTAAAGCTAAAAGAACTTGTTAAAAAATGACGTAAAACATCGAGAACAAAAAAATTATCGCAGTTTGAAAATATTTATACGTCAAAATTATGAAACTGCTAGTAAAGGGTTTAGTCTACACATGTAAAAAAATGAATTTCTAATAATTTAATCGGTGCAAAGAAAAACATTCACTTAATTATTTATCAAAAATGTCGCCAGAAAATCTTCGAAAGTTTGTCAGATATCCGTTAGGAATCTTCGCAGAAATCTACCAAACATCACTGCTACAAAAATTGATCGAAAGTTTTACTTTAAAACTTAATAATAGATTCACAAGACTGTCGTGAATTCCGCTATCCGAAATTGGAATCATAAACGCGTACCTACGCTCATCACGTCTGTTCTCGCGTAAATTCGTTTCAAAACTGAATTATTTCCGAAATTTGTTCGCATTTAAACCCTCTACGGGCCATGCGCGCATTTAAACCCTTGCGAGCCCTTTTGTTTACACTCTGGTTCATAAACACTCAATATTAGAAATAAGTTACTTTTTTTACGCTTTAAAATTAATATTTTCTTTTTCCATTCAAATAACACCAATCTTATTGTTTTGTAAACGATTATATCTATTCCCTACATTCACCTTCTCCTCTACTCTTATTGACAATATGATTGAGTAAAAAACTACAAAAAGCTCAATCTGATTTTAGTTATGCTATACTGGATTGAGCTTACCAGGCTCGAAGTATCCCTTTAGCAGCAAAATCAGAAAATGTTTAACAATATCCTGAAAATCATCTTATTATACATGCTCTAACGTACTACCAATAGTTGACTCTGATTTTAGTTATGCTATTTTGGACTGAGCTTAACAGGCTCAAAGTATCCCTTTAGCAGGAAAATCAGAAAATGTTCAACAATATCCTGAAAATCATCTCATTTTACATGTTCTAACACACTACAAATAGCTCACTGTTATTTTAGTTATGCTTTTTGTGGATTAAGCTTACCAGGCTCGAAGTATCTCTTTAGCAGCAAAATCAGAAAATGTTAAACAATATCCTGAAAATCATCTTATTATACATATTCTAACACACTACCAATAGCTCACTCTGATTTTAGTTATGCTTCTTGTGGATTGAGCTTATCAGGCTCGAAGCATCCCATAAGCAACAAAATCAACACGAAGCAGCTCAATTTGCATTTCTAATACATTACAAATAACACGGTGTTGCCTAAGTTCCGCTATCTTGGATTGAGCTTATCAGACTCGAGCATTCTATACAAAAAATAAGGAAATATTGAAGTAAATTATGTTCATTATTGATACTATATATCAATTTAAATATTCTAACGCATTACAAATAATTCTGTCTGATCTTAGTTCTGCTATTTTGGATTGAACTTATCAGGCTCGAAGCATCCCATAAGCAGCAATATTAGAAAATATTCAACAACTATATCGAAGCATCTCAATTTACATGTTCTAGCACATTACAAACAACTCTGTGTTTCCCAAGCTCGGTTATTTTGGATTGAGCTTATCAGGATCAAAGCATCATTACAATTAGCTCTAACTGACTTTTTTCTGTTATTTTGTATTGAGCTTTTCAGGCTCCAAGTATCCCACCGACCAAACAACTCCAGAGTTGGATTTTCTTTCGACCCAACTAGTTCCGATGATGCCTTCAAACCATCGACCAACCCACTCCAGAGTTGGTTTTCTTGATGGTGGCTTCAAACCACCGACCAACCCACTCCAGAGTTGGATTTTCATTTGACCCAACTAGGTCCGATGGTACCTTCAAACCACCGACCAACCCACTCCAGAGTTGGATTTTTATTTGACCCATTTGACTTCAGAGCTGGATTTCGAAATTCCTTTGACCCAACTAGGTCCGATGGCTATTCCGACCCATCGACTAACTCACTCTTCGTTCTTGAAACGTCGGGTTTCCGTTGAATTGAATATTTATAATTTTTAACCATTTCCGACAACCATAGCTGATTTTGTTACAACGAACCGTAAAAAACCATTTGATCTTAATTAATATATTGGTTAAACTCATCAACTTGTCAAATCCTCAAGCATGTCACAAAACAACGTGTTCTTGGTGGATACTATTATTTTTTTGTTTTATTATTTTACTAACGCCTTTTTCATAAATCAATATTTGTTTCCACTTCTCACATAAAAAAATATCGTGCCGTATTTGTTCTTGTAAATTTAAATAACTTCCTGGAAAAATAAACCATGAGATGTTTGGAAAATTCATTGACAACCATACAATATATCAGTTCCAGCCAGGCATTCCAGAATTTGTTCTCATTTGATTTCGAAACACCATCAAACCAAGCGAAGAGAAAACATTCCATCTGCCGAAGCCATGATTGTTGTTGATGAGCTGGAATTATCTTGCAGTTTGAAATAAACGTTGTTCTATATGAAATTGTTGAACCACTAGAGAGACGCCTAAGGAAGTTGAGCATTTCAAATTTTCATAGATATCCATGGAAAATGCTTGTTAAAACGAGCCTCGAAAGTGAGAACTTTTGAACGGCATAAATTGAAACATTTCGTGTAAAATGTTTCCCATACAAAGTACAGTGTCCGGAATTTGAAGCTGTCCGTAATATGAATCAAAACGGTATTTCGTTCACACTATTGGCAGCACGTTAGATTGGTCCTTTTGAAAAGTTACGCGAGAATTCATACCTACTTAGTATTTACACTCACAGCGCAACAGCACTAGTTCCAAAAGCAAAACATATCGCTTGGCCCGATGCGACACAAAACAGATCATGAAAATTAGTCACTCATAATACAATGACCATTTGCTGTTAAAAAAATGAACTCCACCTATGATCATCGAAAATATTATCAAACTTGGTACTCAAATTTCAGAAACTGTAGGAGTTCGGCATCCATCTTCATGCGTGGTAACAGGGTTCACACACATGGGCATTACACATATCTACACTATGATTGCTTCTCTATCTCTCTCATTTCTCCCTCCTTTCCACAACCAGTATTATACAGCAAATCAACACAAACATCATCGGTCACTAGCACTATTCAAAGAACCACTGCCACTACGGCTGGTTGAACAAAAGATGGCATCACATGAACGAACTGAAGGACGCTTAGGAGGGCACCTTTTTTTTCTTTTTGAAAAATTGCTAACTTTCGTGGCCGAGCATCGTCAATCACTAATAACTACTTCAATTGAAAAACTACGGGAACGATACATGTTCCCCACCAACCGCGTCATTGTCGTGAATTCCGCTATCCGAAATTGGAATCATAAACGCGTACCTACGCTCATCACGTCTGTTCTCGCGTAAATCCGTTTCAAAACTGAATAATTTCCGAAATTTGTTCGCATTTAAACCCTCTACGGGCCATGCGCGCATTTAAACCCTTGCGAGCCCTTTTGTTTACACTCTGGTTCATAAACACTCAATATTAGAAATAAGTTACTTTTTTTACGCTTTAAAATCAATATTTTCTTTTTCCATTCAAATAACACCAATCTTATTGTTTTGTAAACTATTATATCTATTCCCTACAAAGACTTCAGTGAACTTTTTTTTGCAAAAGCAATGAAAAATCTTGAGAAATTTTTGGAGGATCTTGCCAGAGGAAGCTTGCAAAATCTGCCAAAAATTAAACGATTTTCAGGATCACACTGAATTGAATTATGGTGAATCCGCGTTAAGGCGCAAGAGAAAATAGCACAAAAGTCAGAACAGAAAAAAGCAGTTTTCTCCTTTTACAACGACAAATTGATAGAAATAAAAACACACAGCCTTTGTAATTGGCAAATAAAGGTGCTGTGTGTTTTTATTTTCTCCGATTTGTGTATTTAAAAAGAGAAAACTGCTTTTTCAGTTTTGACTTTTGCACCATTTTTACTTGGGCCTTAAGTAGTTATCTCTGGCCTGCTATTTCAAACCGACAGAATGACATTGAAGGTAAATTCCCAGTATTATCACAGTTGCAAGAAGCAAAAAAGGTTACGGCTTAAAAATATTTGAATGACGCGAAACTTTCAACTGGGTAATAATATATTAGGAACAGATTCCTCACATTTATTCATTAATCAAGAGAAACGACACTTATCCTCAATGGCTTCACGGACCCCCTGAGAGCTCGTCACGGCCCCCTAGGGGTCCGCGGACCACCGGTTGAGAAACCGGTTTGGCGATCGTCGGGGAATTTTCACTCCTTTTATTACGGTTCTTTTGAAAATTTTCCGTTCTGCGGTAGTCGCCAAGTTCTACCGCAGCTGTCAAAGTTCTACCGCAGGCTTGAAAATCATTGTATCATTGAACGAAACCATCTAATCAAAGTATGCTTGTAAAGTCCCAAGCGTTGAAACAGGCCAGAAAACAACAGTCATTAGCGTGGTTTCCAAGGTATCATCGCATGATGATGTTTTGTGAAAATCAGTAATGTGAAGGCTGCGGTAGCTTTCTGTTCAACCGTAGAACGGGAAGTTATCTCTAAAATTGCAATAAAAAGCGAAACACCACGCTCCGTTTGACTACCCCGCCTTGGCGGTTGCACGGACTCGAAACAAAATGTCTTCGGACGAAAATGGTGGCCCAAAGTGCCTGTCAACACTCGATGAAACACCAGCCTGTACCCAAAAAATGCATGGCGCTAAAAATTCCAACGCGAAACTTTACATTACAAAACTACATTACAAAATCAAGTAAATTTTTGTTACCTTTTTGAGTCACAAATTTAAATTATAAATTGAGTTAGCGTTCGTTGGACACACCTATTACAAAACGTTACACTACTCTACAGAACAAACAAACAGAACAAAATTAGGAACGAAGTTCAAACGAAAAATCACTTCAATCAAATCACCTTTAAATTTAACACTTTTAATATGAATTAGTTTTGAAAATTGCAACACGAACTTTTGAACACCAGCCGTTATTGAAGCGAAATGATCGAGTCTACTTCTTTGGACTAGGCAAGAAACCTGCTCACATAAAGAGCATATTCTTTCAAAAATTACGCCCAAATTAAATTTGATACGGCGAGAGTTCGTGCCTTCGGTAAACAAACATGGCATAACGAATAAAAACACTACAAAGGTTTGCACATCACTACACATATCCCATACTGGGTGACGTCAATTTAGTACATTTAGTCTAGACACAAACCTTATTGACAAAATATGTAACACTGAGCTCAATCAAATTCAAATTCAAATGATTTTGCTTTAAAAGATAAAAACGTCAAAAGTTCACAAACTTTTTTATTAATTTTTTAACGAAAAAATGTGAAACGTTACATCACACCACCAGGTTTTATGAAAATTTGATCAGGCGCACTGATCAAATTTTCATAACTTTCAAAATTATCTATGTGAAAATATCAATAGAAATTACCTTCTACAGTTCAACATTAATAATCATCCCACCAGTTTCTAGGATCACAAATAGAGCGCTTACTACTATGAACTCAGCTTAACTGAATCTCACGATCAAGACAATGGAACTTGTCCATTAACTGCATCATCAAATCGTATTTGACACAACAGCAGTCAACACAAACTCAAAACTAGATTATCAGATACTATCAGAACGCTTCGTCTGACTCTTACTACTGATATCTGTAAACAAAAATTAAAAACTAGATAATCAAATTCAAATATTTGGTAGTTGGCCGACGGGCCACTCGTGGCGCTCGCATAACTTTTGTTACAGTTTGACGTTTGCTCACTACCGTCACCTAGTTCACGGTTGGTCAAATGAGGTATTTTTAGCATTGGGCGTAAATGTTCACGTGACTATGTTTTAAATTGATAATTGTTCTAGGGTAGGTGTACCAGTTATGGCCATAGTGGTTCCCTATTTCGCCATACGTAATAATTTGAATGTCTCCACATTTTGAAAAGTTTTGTGTGTTTCAGCAGTAAGATATAGGATATATCTTGATGTTGAAACATTGAAAAATATTAAAAATGTGAAAGTCATCGAAATTTCACATATCGCCAAATAGGGAACCACTATGGCCATAACTGGTACACTTTCCCTAGCTGTTACGTCTGATTGTCTGTGCTCATACATTGGTCATAGCGCGCAATCCTATTTGCGTTCAAAATAAAACTGTCAGCATACTAACTTGCATTCAACTCGCTGACAACTGCGAAAAACACCGCACTGTCAGTGCGAGTGACGTACACGAAAAAAAAAAACATCGCAATGTCAGTGTCAATGATCATCATAAACGAAAACAGCAGTAAAACGAACACAAAGTTCAGTTTCCTGTTTAAAAGTGTCGGATAAGCTGCTGGAGGACGTCGTGGGACCGAAAAAACATCTCTTATCGTCGAAAAACCGGAGGAGTATTAGGTAATCATGATAAATATGCATTAGATTACCGATACCGGTCGGGAAAACATTTGTTTGTTATGATTATGAACGCGATTCAGACTTTTTGATGCGAGGAACTGCATCCAACAAAAACCGGATCCTGAAACGTCTCCGAACGACGACTACAATAGTTCTGACACCGGCAATTCCCTGGCACTACTTTGGAATCGAAGGACTCTTTGGTATTCCTGATGCGTTTACTGCGTATATGTGTAGGAGTTACGAAATGAATATGTAATTTTAATTCGCCGACAGCTGATATTCAAATGACGAATAATCGGACAACTTATCAAACAAGAAATTGAACGGAGGTGTTGCCTTTCGACGAGTGAATTTCTTGCACCTGATTCGACTACCAAGCTCAACAATGACCGGCTTTAGCGAACCGTCTGGAACAGTTTTTCATCAAGAACCTATTCCTTACGGCGAGGGAGTGAACCTATGGCCATGAATCCACTGCATTAGTGGACTAGATCATATATGTTAGGAATCAACGGGTGAGTCAGTTCCAATTGTAATTATAAATATTATAACCTGCTACTTTAAAATTCTTGTGTTCGTGAGGACTTTTCAAAATATCCTCAACTATTTGCGAGTAATCTTTGTCAAAAATTTTCTTTGTCCTATACGTGACAAACAGTCAGCTAAAATAATATCTTTCCTTTCCTGTATCGCAGCACAAAATCGTAAGAGCCAGACGTAATAATCGCGAATTAGCGCTTGCAGCTTGTGGTTGAAAACAGCAATGTTATGCTTTTGCAGTCGTAATCACAGTAAATGTTGTTCTCTCTACATAATGCCTGAAATTCTCAACAGCCATAAGAGAACGGCTAAGCACTCCTTCTCAGTGGTTGCATATTTCCTTTGAGTGCTTGACAGTTTCTTACTGTAGTATCCAATAAAACGTTGACCGTCCTCAAACTCTTGCAATAACGCTGCTTCGACTGCCAATTGTGAAGCATCTGTCTGTATAATAAAAAGGCGAGAATAGTCGGGATTTGACAAAACTGGAGTCGAATTCAAAACAGACTTAAACCCTTCTAACGCCTTCTTCGCATCTGCTGACCATTTAAATATCTTAGATTTCTTAAGTAAATCTATGATTGGGGCAGTCAAATGGCTGTACCTTGGTTTAAATTTCTGGTAGAAGCCCATAAGACCCATCAACGTTCTGACGTCCCTGATGGTTTCTGGACGAGGATAATTGAGGATTGGCTCTAATTTGGCACTATCGACCGATAGACCTTTTTCTGTTAACAAGTACCCTAGATACTTAACTTGCTTTCTACAGAATCGGTTTTTTTTTCAACTGATTTCATCATACCTGCCGTCTTGAAACGAAAGGCCACTTCCTTTAGCAGGCGGAAAGGCTCGTCAAGAGTTTCTGTAGCTATTATTAAATCGCCGGTTAACTAACCACGAATTTTTCAAACTGTTACGTTGGCATTACAATTTATTATTTTTTTTACGAAAAAACGAGAAACGTTACACTGTCAAAGTTTTCAAGATGCATTCGAAACAAGAAGAGGCTGGCTGGCGATAATCTTGGTCAGTCGCACATATAGATCGACAAAAGGCTTGGAATCCACCATTCCACCGTGTCCCGCTTTGTGAAGATGTTCCAGGAAACGGCCGAAAACCGAAAACGGAGTACCCAAGATAAGGCAGTACTTTAAGAATAACCCGTATCTTTCCATCCGAGACGTGGGCAAAAAGGTCAATTCGTCGAAGTGGTTCATCCAGCAGACTATAAATCGGGCTGGACTTTGTGTTTTTAAAGTCAGGAAGGCGCCAAACCGGACTCTCAAGCAAAACACGGTGGCCAAATTGCGTGCGCGGAAACTGTACCGTATGTGGCTGTTCAAGCCAAGCTGTCTGGTCATGGACGATGAGACATACATCAAGGCGGACACCACCTTTCTCCGCTCTCACCGTGGTCTCACGCTGTTCTGGCCGGTTCTTGCTTCGTGCCATTACGCCAAGCCTGTAATGGATTGGTACGAAACGAAGGGCGTTAATGTGGTCCCGAAGGAGCCGAACCCGCCAAATACACCAGAACTCAATCCGATCGAAAAGTTTTAGTTGATAATGATGAAGAGGTTGAAGAAAAGCGGAAAAAACATTCAAACTCGATGAAGCTTTGAAGAAAAACTGGGAGAAATTGTGTGAGAAAGATGGGCAAAGCCTCGTCCAAGATCTTATGAACAGTGTTAAGGAATTGTACAAGCATTCAGCTTGGAGGAGAAAATTTAATAAATAAACATTGCTAATATATAGATATTTAATACTTGAAAATTTTAGAAGTATCCAATTTAAAATGGTCATATGTGTGTATCTCATTTTCCCGAGTCCAGTATTTATACAACACTAACGGTTCCGAATTGGTGCCTACAAGTTGGTTGGAAGGTCTCATTTCCCCTTTGCACCAGAAAGGGCATCGACTGGAGTGCGCCAATTACCGAGGGATAACACTTCTTAATTCGGCGTACAAACTCATGTCTGGAATTCTGTTCAACAGATTGGAACCGTATGAGGAGTCCTTTGTCGGCGAACACCAAGCTGGTTTTCGAGAGGGCCGATCAACGACGGATCAAATGTTTACCCTGCGTCAAATCCTAGTTAAATTCCGGGAGTACAACTTGCAGACTCATCATCTGTTTGTAGATTTCAAAGCAGCGTACGATTCAGTGAAGAGAAACGAGTTGTGGCAAATTATGTCCGAACATGGCTTTCCGGTGAAGCTGATTAGACTGATTCGTGCAATGCTTGATGGATCGAAATCAAGTGTGCGGGTGGTGGACGAGAATTCGTCATCGTTCGTAACCTTAGATGGATTGAAACAGGGTAACGCTCTTTCTAACTTGCTGTTTAACATAGCGCTCGAAGGTGCTATCAGGAGAGCCGGTGTGCAGAGAAGCGGTACCATTATTACACGTTCTCAAATGCTCCTTGGCTTTGCGGACGATATCGACATCATCAGGATTGACCGTCGCACAGTGGGACGGAATCAAAAAAAGTGGGACATGTGGGTTTGCGCCAAAACTATCGGTTTTAGCGTTTTGGTGTCTTCTGCAATGTTTCTTCTTTTTAAAAGTACTTTATTATAGAAATAAAAAAAAACCGTTTTCAATTGTATACACTGAGAAAAAAAATTAACTTTTTTATTTTTTCTTAAAATTGAAAACTACCTAAGGAAGTATTATAGGTAACGTCATTTGAAGAAACTTTGTCGAAGACGAAAAAATTCTAGCTCTCATACTTACTAAGTTATATGGTAAAAATGATGTTAACCCCCTTAAAAATGATTTTTTTACAATATCTTTTTATATGATTTTTTTAATTTTTACAATGTTCTACAATGTTGTAGATACTCCAAAAATACACATTTTTGCTGAAGAGACTAAAGCGCTATCTCTTATTTTGAAAGAGCTATGAACTATTTCTTCTTTTTTATACGTCACCTTTAAGGGTTAACAGCTTGCAAAGTTGCAGGTAGTAGCAGTTAATTTTGACGTTATACTGTTCAGTAACTTACACACTTTCAAAACATATATGAACCAGAGCGGGATCCAATGGGATCAATAATGTTTTTTAAGTTTAACGATCTTGATGTTATAACATAATATTGCAGTTTTCAACAATTATGATGGACATATTATGCTTCTGAATAATTTTATATTGCTTTTGAGGTTCATATGTATTGCAAAACAATAGTAAGCAATTGGTTTCAATATTGGAGTACCTTTTTTAACTCATGTTAGAATATTGATTTATTTTCGGAGATGTTTCCTTCATCCAAATTTAGTTCATATTTGTTGAACAAATTCATCGAATTCTAATATTTTCTTCTGCTGGAGTTATAATTAAAGCTCATTTAAATCATTTTCTTCCCAATCTTCATCGTCGGAGGAATTTGACCAATCGTTGTGAGAAACATCTGCTCAGCTATATGTAAAGCATTACGACCTTAAAAGCAATATAAAATTATTCAGAAGCATAATATGTCCATCATAATAGTTGAAAACTGCAATATTATGTTATAACATCAAGATCGTTAAACTTAAAAAACATTATTGATCCCATTGGATCCCGCTCTGGTTCATATATGTTTTGAAAGTGTGTAAGTTACTGAACAGTATAACGTCAAAATTAACTGCTACTACCTGCAACTTTGCAAGCTGTTAACCCTTAAAGGTGACGTATAAAAAAGAAGAAATAGTTCATAGCTCTTTCAAAATAAGAGATAGCGCTTTAGTCTCTTCAGCAAAAATGTGTATTTTTGAAGTTTCTACAACATTGTAGAACATTGTAAAAATTTAAAAAGTCATATAAAAAAGATATTGTAAAAAAATCATTTTTAAGGGGGTTAACATCATTTTTACCATATAACTTAGTAAGTATGAGAGCTAGAATTTTTTCGTCTTCGACAAAGTTTCTTCAAATGACGTTACCTATAATACTTCCTTAAGTAGTTTTCAATTTTGAGAAAAAATAAAAAAGTTATTTTTTTTTCTCAGTGTATACAATTGAAAACGATTTTTTTTTATTTCTATAATAAAGTACTCTTAAAAAGAAGTAACATTGCAGAAGACACCAAAACGCTAAAACCGATAGTTTTGGCGCAAACCCACATGTCCCACTTTTTTTGATTCCGTCCCACTGTGCGTCGGACAGTGGAAGAGGCGTTCGTGCCTTTCAAGAGGGAGACAGCGAGGATCGGGCTCACGATCAACACCACAAAAACGAAGGTGAAAAGACGTATTGTAGCTGCGAGTCGAGCTTTCTACGGGCTCCGTAACCAACTGAAGTCCCGTAGCCTACAAACGAAAACAAAACTCGCGTTATATAAGACACTGATCCTTCCGGTTGTCCTTTATGGCCATGAATCATGGACACTGAAGGAAGTCGACCGGAGAGCTTTCGGGGTGTTTGAACGTAAAGTGCTGCGAACAATACTCGGCGGTAAACTAGAAAACGGCATCTGGTGGCGTCGCATGAATCACGAGTTGTACCAAGTGTATAAAGAGGTGGATATTGTCAAACGCATAAAACACGGCAGGCTGCGTTGGGCTGGTCACGTTGCCCGTATGCCGGAAGAACGACAAGCAAAGATCAACAGAGAACCCGGACGAGGCCGCCGACTTCGTAGAAGGCCGCGCACACGATGGCTTTTTGCGGTTGGGGAGGACTTGAGGGCACTTAACGTTCAGGGCGACTGGAAGCGATTGGCCCAGGACCGAGCCCAGTGGAGAAGACTCATCCATTCGGTGCAGATTCATTGTAGCGAATTGTAGCCCTTCAAGTATCAAGTATCAAGTAACGATTCCGAATTGAGTGCAAGTTTACAAATAAAAAAAATGGTTTGCTTTTTCAGCTTGTCGATCTTCCTTGTCGATTGGTTTTATGTTTTTCCCTCGAAATTCGTGTTAATATACAGCGAATATATGTACATTTTTTAATTGCGAAGCTTTTCTACTGCAATTCTTCAACATGGTGCAATAAAAAAGCAATTATATAATAATTAACTGCAAAACACAACTTTAACTGCAGTTGAATGTACTTCAGAGTCAGTTCTACGTTGTATATGTTTTACATTGAACAAGTAAAATTTTTTTTGCTCATGGAAACATGTTTCAATGAACTAATATTGTATCGTCACAGTTAATAATAATGTCCACCTCTCTTAGCTAGCAACTACAGCCAGTTATTTAGACAACCACATTAATTTATACAGCTGAGTGACAAAAACATATCTTATCTATTATCAGCTAGCTGGTTCAATGGCGAGATAGGTTAGTTGCAAAGATTGAATAATATATTATGAATAATAACGAAATATATTCGGCTCCGTAATGCCATATGCCATATTAGCCTTGAACAAATACTAATAAAATGTTCTTTTTTTTCTTCTGATCTTCTTAGCTTAATTTCAAACTATTATAGAAATTTCACTTATGTTATTCCCTTACTTTGTAGGTCCAATTTGTTATACTACATATAAAATATATATTAAAACTTGATTTTATTCATTTTTCACCCATAGAATATATTGGAGCAAATTTTTTTCGAAAGGTAAGACCATCTCACTAACACTCTATGCAGGAAAATTTGAGGTTCATTTAAGCTCGATATACCTTGCCTCCAGGTATGCGTGCGTCTTGTAAACTGTTATTGACAATGAAATAATATTACTGGAGTGATACATTCAGTGATGTACAAATTTACAGAGACGGGGTTGGTGGTCTAATGACTGCAGCTTCTGCTTCATAAGGTTCAATCCCAGTTCGCCCTTTTCCTCGTACTTTGTAGTTGTATTTTTCACGCTTTTCCTTACGACTGATACATAGGCAGTCTGCTAACCAAACAGCAAGCCTCTTTGCCATAAAATTATACCAGCCCTACAACTTCCATCAAGATCTGGTGTAGATTCAGGGGTATATCCGATCTACTGTGGGATCCAGTTAATGCTTTACCAATTTCTATCCCTTCCCTTCATGGGTCTGTATTCTGACGTGGCAGGCGCCATTATTGCTTAATAAATAGAAGATCCCCAAGCAACCAATAGTTCGGATTGTACTTAAGCAGTGAACTCCGTAGTTTACTTTTGGTATAAATCTAGTTTCAGTGAAACTTTGTCGCTGATTAAGAGATCATTGCGGATATTAAATGAACTTGATTCTCAAAAGAGTAACTCATGAACTCATCAACAACTTGAAAGTTCAGAACAAGTTCGAATTGAACTTATTTTGTACTTGAAAGTAAACATCAAACTTAAACGAACTTTATATAAACTATAAAGTCCGGTTAATTACTTAAAAAGTAAGCTGATTAAGCCAAAACATGCCCTTTTATCCGAACTTTTGGTTGCTTGGGTCGTCAGCACTTAGACACTGAGGGTATTTGTTAGTCCTGGTTGGTTCCTTGTGTAAGTGCAGATAATCTGGCGGTACTGAAGTAGCAACCACGGGCGGCCAATCAAGCTCAAGCTCAAGCTCTCAATGATGTACACATTTTCAGAACTCGAGATATTTCCAGAATGTCTCCCATATAGGTGGAGGGGGGAGGGGCTTCAAGATTGGTCAATGTGGTGCTAAGATTCATCTTAAAAAAAAATATCAAGCTTCGTAATTGATTTGTAATTGATTATTGCATGTTGTGATTATGATAATATTTATCATGAATGGGTAATAACATAAATCCATGAATTATGAATCAATTTGCTTAGGTCTCCAGTACTGGGAAACCTTCTCATCATTTGTTTTCTAATACCTTCCAACTTTCTCATAGAGCTATATAATTAATCAACGCTCTGATTTAACGTTGATTTGACATTGTTGTATAAATTTATGCAAAAGTCCATGCAGGAATACTTGGAAAATATCTTGGTTAGGCGTCCATGGAGAATAGCTGAAAAATTCTTGAATAACATGATGTTATCCATAATCCATAATTTGAAGAAACTTTCGTATGAATTGCTTGAAGCCTCCATCCAAAATTATTACTCGGGAATTTATATTCTTGATTACTTCAAATTATCATTCAATGTTGTTGAACAAAAATTTCTTCACTGTGCATCCATTTGTCTTATGTGGTCGTAGGTTTAAAATTTATACTCCCATCGTTGTTTTCTTGTATATAAGGTCAAATAAGGTTTCAAATAATAAAATAGCTAGCGTATGTATTTTTATTAGCATTCCGTATATAATTTCATAAGCAAGCAAACTTATTATTCACTCATATTAAAGTAATCTCCTTTAAATACTCATCCGTTGAAACATAACTCTTTGTATCCCTACAAACGATATTGATAATAACTTATTTAGTGCCATGGCCCGTGGCAGCAATGAAAGATTGCCATCGAAAACTAAGTACGAAGTAAAACAAACTATTCCTCTCCTGCTACGTTTACCGCCTGGCAATTTTGTTCCTTGCACTACCGTGGCAAACGTAGCACCAAGATTTCGATAAATAAAGATTGCCTGCTGAACGAACTATCGGAAGCGAAAGGTACCTTCGCTTGTATCAGCCTTTGCGGGTGAATAGGGGAAAGTAGTCAATGATAAGGCATCGACCTTTCCAAATTTGTTTGCTTTGTTGTTTTAAAGACATTATTATTTGTGTAGATTATAAAAAGTAAACATGGAAACAGAGACTCAAATAATTATATTCAGTCATCGGTGTTAGAACATGTGGTTGCAGAAGCATCCACTAAAGTTGTTTGAATCTCATCCTGGACACGATTTTTTTCCTCGAAAACAATATATAATTCGAAAACTTGATGTTTTCTTACCGATTCCGAGAAACCGAGTAATAGCGGCTACAATTTGTACAGTGGAAAAGCAGTTCAGGAGATTCAAATTAAGGATCTGCTATTTCCTATCTCAACATAAGATTCTCAACTTTCATAACTTTCCCCTATTTGAGTATGAGAAGGCGTTCGTTGCCAACCAAGCACGTGTAACGTGAACTTGTCTGCCAAGAGTTCGTATATAGTGAAGTATAATGTTATTTTCTTAATAAACAAATTTATTAAAGTTTCTCTTCAGCAGGCAAAGCCCGGCAAAAGTTTTCCCGTACAGCACCTCTTATTCTAGTTTTCTAAGGATCCAGTCAACACACATTTAGCAGGAGCGGAAGCGGAAGCGCAAGCGGCGAGGATTATCTAATATGAGAAGTTCATTTTTTATCACGCCACTAATAAAAGGGGATGGGAAATTGCTTTCCACGTAAGGAATTGGAAAACTTCTCGCAGTAATTATTGTGAATACGACTTGTTGACTTCGTAGACGGGTACGGTAATTAGCTCGATTCTTTGGAAATTCAAAAGTTTATTTAATTTTTCACGAGACTGTTGAAAAGAAGAACCATTATAAAATGAACTGTTCTAAATACGCTACAATACAGTTTGGTATGGTGGTTAATAGAACAGCAGCAGTACAAAAACGTTATTGGTGGACAATCGCTAAAAAGAAGAAATGTTCTAAATGACCACAACATATTAATGATTGATGGGGAAACCTTAACAATTGTTGTACATGGTATTTCGAAAATGGGCAGAACAAATTAAGACACACCGATGTCTCCACCCCAGCAACCTTTTTGTCAATGCACGCCATTTAGCGTCGAACCATGTAAGGCAGGCTGCAATTGTTGTCCTCGGCACATCCCTTCGAAAATGATGTTATCTCCGGGTGCATCCTTTTGTGTTCCTTGTCCTCTCCGCTGCTGGCTGCAGCTGCCAACCGTGCGCCGCAAGGCAAAACCTATTATTCGACCAAACCCCAAATTTGAAACCACTGTCCACCTTGGTTCTAGCGAGGAAGCACCGTGGCGCACTGAACCTCAAAAGATTATGTATTCATATTTAGATAATATCTAGCGATTTTTCCCCAATTTTTAGATTGTAAAAGTTTATATACAAGTTTTGGCTTTATATATAAAACTGTTTATAACAGTTATGTATTAAAAATTTGTCTTTAGTTTCTTAATCATCTTTTTAGAAACTTTTCAGGCTTGGACTGATTTTTTCAGAGTTATGGTTATATTTTGGTTAAACCATTATAAGAAAACCTAACTTGATTTTCTGTTTCCAGTTTTGATAATTTTTAATACCATTATTCAATTTTTATGACGTTTGGCACAAGATGTCAATTTTTTTTTCCAAAAAGCAGCTTTTCGTGTTCCAAGGACAACAGCATGTGTTTCGAAATTTCGCTCCTCTTAATCGTTTAAACAAAATTCCACTCATTGAAAGACAAACAATATGATGACATTTCATTTTTACCAAAACTTTGTGTGGTCTCGGGTTATCGTATACAGTTTGTTCACAGATTGCAAAGAGGTCATGGTGCGAGTATGAACACTAGGTTGTCTGGAGGAACATAGTGCAGTTTGACAATGACTGACAATTTTCTTCAAAATTATCAAATTTTTTTTCTAAATAATTCAGTAGCTCAATTGGTATAGTAATATTTGGATGAAATACGCCGAAAAACAGTGTTTAACAGGCCTTCCTTAACCGAGTGGCTAGTGTCCGCAAAGCAAAGCCATGCTGAAGGTGTCTTTTCGTAATGGAAATTTTGATGACTCCCCTGGGCATAGAGTATCATCGTACCTGCCACACGATATACGAATGCGAAAATGGAAACTTTGGCAAAGAAAGCTCTCAGTTAATAACTGTGAAAGTGCTCATAAGAATACTAAGCTGAGAAGCAGGCTCTGTCCCAGTGAGGACGTAATGCCGAGAAGAAGAAGAAAAAGAAGAAGAAGAAGAAGATGATGATGATGATGAAATAAACTGTCATTTTCAAATGATTTCTAGAATTTTGCAGATTTTGTTCAACCTTTTGCATGAAGCCGCACCACTGTGCAATTACGACTGTGACTTTATAGCAGGCGACGAGTAATTTTGTCATTCCCGCTCGAGGCTGTTCTCGCCGAATTTGCCTGTTCGATACAGTGACGATTTATTGTGTTCCCAAAAATTCGGGGTGGATTCGAAACGAATCAATAAAATAAATAACGACAGCTTGGCTTGCCATCGTCGGGAGCAGCAAGAGATAGATGAAAGCAGGCAGCAAGAAGCGGTTGATCGGCTGTGGTGCGGTAGGATTTTATCTAAATCGGTAGATCTAAGCGCACACCTGCGCCTCCAAGGTAGCCGTAAGCCATAACTCATAGGAAACCGTTTCTATCCTGAAACTTATTGGTTTAATTTTGAAGTGATAGTATGATGAATTATGGTAGAGCGTAATACGATTGTTTGAAAGGTAACAAATGAAATATTTAGCGAATTATCGATCGCGTGAAGTGAAAGACGTGCAATTTTGTAAGATTACATGAATAAAGTTATTCCGATGGTAGCTCATCGGCTATTTCTCACCATGCTAATCTGTCATGAAACGTATAATGAATTATTACAAAAAAAAGGTAAAGGCATCTCGATATACTCTTTGAGTGTACCGTTTTGTCTCAAATTCCAAACAGACTCGTATTCCGAATCCTTGGTTTTTGTATGGTCGTTTGGCTGAAATGTTTCGCTGAAATATGTAGGTAATAAAATTACCAGGAAATGGCAGTCAATTCCAATTAATTTGCAACGTCTTCCAATCTATTTTATAATTCGGGAGTGATGAGGATTCTCTAGTTTTAGACCGAAATTATGATTTATTCTTGCTGTTCGGAATTTGATTCAAGGTGTTCGGAAATTGAGACAGAATGAATATAGTGTTCGGCATTCGAATCAAAATGTTGTTCCATACTTTTACGTAAAAACAATACTAAACAAGTTAAAATAAACATTTTTATCAGCAAATCCAACTGTTAGCAGTTAGACTTTGCGAAGAAATAACAATTTTCACAAATATCAGCTAATTTATGTCTATCAGATGCATATCAAGTCACTGTTGGCCGTAAGTATTTGTAATATGAGTCAAAACGCAAAACGAGTCTGAATATCAAAAAGTTTTGAGCAGAACTTACAGAGTTTTGAGTAGATTTTACAATCCAAGTCAGCAAGGATCGTGCTGAAAAAATCATCGTTCTGCAACTTGTTTCGCGGGTAACTACAGCCAGGTTTCTTCTACGACGCTGCCACCCACTTTTATCCCAACGCAATTTGTCAGCTGTTTTCAATCGGATTAAGCTGATTTTTCGTTTTTGGCTATAATATAAGCTTAACCTACCAAATATCACTAGTATCAATTGAACGATAGCTGAGAAATCGCGGTGGGCGTTAAGTGGGTGATAGAAGACCTGACTGTATCAAAATTACTTACCGTACAAGGCTGTTTTTCATTACGCCAATATGTCATGGAATGTCCTTCTTTCCTGCACTGAATTATGCAGTGTTGTAAACGTAACTGATTTCAGGTATAGAATGACTCACTATCTTACATTTTTTCACTGTGCAACTTTATGAGATGCGTAATGATTCTATACACAATAATTTTCAGAATTGCAATACTATAGTGAATCTTGACCTTAATCTTAATAATAAGTAAAAAAGTAAAGTAAAGTGTTCAACATTGGTTTATACTAATTATGAAGCTATATTTGTATAAAAGAGAGCTAAATCACGTATTCCAAAGTATAAATTTTACTGTTTATGGTCAGAGCCTTCCTTAGCCGAGTGGTTAGAGTCCGCGGCTTAAAATCAAAGTCATGCTGAAGGTGTCTGGGTTCGATTCCCGGTCGGTCCACGATTTTTTCGTAATGGAAATTTACTTGGCTTTCCTGGGCATAGAGTATCATCGTACCTGTCACACGATATACGAATGCGAAAAGGGCAACTTCGGCCCAGAAAGCTCTCAGTTAATAACTGTGGAAGTGCTTATAAGAACACTAAGCTGAGAAGCAGGCTCTGTCACAAAGAGGACGTTAATGCCAAGAACAGCAGTGTTGCCAATTTTGATGTTTTAATTGTGATTTGAGAGACCTTTTGAATGTAACGCACTTAAAGCTTAAATATGACGTGGGGTCCAAATTAGCAATTTCATGAAGTCGTGAATAACTTCTAATATAAAGTAGTGCTTCCGTAAGGACGTATTTTAAACTTAAAATTTTATGAATTTTAATTACCTTTAAATTCAAAATATTTTTTCCTGAAAAAGTCGATGCAAATTGTTCCCTGGGCTTGGGATTATATTTTCCAGGGAGCGATGAATTTTGATAATTGATCGCTGTTGTTAGTAGTTTTGATTAGATGTTGGGTGAATTTCAAAGCAATGGCAACCTTTTTATTACAAAATTTTATCTTCTGACCTAAAAATTCTGGTTAAACTACTGTACTATGCAGTTGGGCTGCACTAGGCTATCACTCATCAAAATTACTTTCACTTCGGGAAAATATAATTTCAAACTGGCGAGAAGATTACGAACTGAGGGTGGGTTAGGAGCACAATTAGACCCTTGAATGTGCAATGTGGGGTAGTAATTGGGAATGCCATTGACGGTTTGTAATCTTCTACGAGGTTTTCGAAAACCAACAGGGCGCGTGCACCGGGTTGCGGATAGGAGCAAAGGGGGATTAATAGCATCTACCTAAAATAATAGAACAAAAAGCCGTTCGATGATTAGGTAATGTTTAGCGATCTTCTATGGTGTTCTAGTACTTTAAAATTCTTCTCTCACTGGGAATTTTGGCCTTGATAATAACAATAGTGATAAAAACATAAAATAATACCTTATACTTGATAAGTACAATGTAGCTTCAATATAGTAATAAATGAAATAAAATCAATTTTCTATACTTGACAAGGTTTTGAAGACAATCAATGAGTGAAAGAACTACCTATTAGAAAAGCCACATCAGCTAAGGCTATACATATACAAATGTTGGTCATAGGGTCATGGCGAGCATTCGGTATGTACGTCTATGATTGATTCTTATCTAATAGGGGCACTAGAAGACCACGCGGACAATTTCGAAACAAATTATTTTTATACATCGGTCTTACGATCCGAAAGGCTCAGCTATGCTGCAAAGTCATTTTAAAAGCTATTCATTAGGCTGATACAATTATTAAATTTCTTTTATGTCCGAGACCACTTGGAAGGTACGAGGGGGGGGGGATAAAAATAAATAAGGAACAAAAAAATAAAAATGAAAAAAAAGTTTTTTTTTTCGAAATTTTCATTTTTAATGATAGTTGTTAAACTTTTTTTAATCGTCCTCTGGATCATTATTTTACTTGTTTTTTACTTTAAAAATTGAAAAAAAACCTAAATGATGTCAAAAAATGATTAATCTTTTTTTTTCTCCCCTTTAAAATTTTCGGATTTTCGAAGGGGGGGGGGTGACATAAAAGAAAGTTAATATTTGTATCAGCCTTACTAATGTTTAATTGTTTATAATTCTAACAAAACTACATAATTAACTCATTACTAATCACTGTTTCTATATTCTCTTTTTCTCTCCTTCTTATCTGTTGCATGATTATGAGCATCACTAATATAACGCATGAGCATGCACAATAAGAATAATTTCAGGATTGAAAGCAGTACATGGATACCTGGATAGAATAGCTTCGAAAAGGGCGCTCAAAATATAATATTTCTGATCAGGGAAGTATTATTATCAAGGGTATGTAAAATTTTTCCATTATTAACACTTAGATCACACAAACAAATGAACTAATAATATCAAATATTTTTAAAATATTTTTATTTGGATCAGCATCGTCAATCAGTGCAAAAACAGATAAAGTTTGTAAAGTTATCACCATCGATTGAATTGCGCTCTGTATAGTAATGTTCAATCAGTATCAAAATCTCCTAAAGCGTCGCATTGTGCCATCAGCAGCCCTCATATTGTTATTATTTTGTTGTTTATAAAATTTCTAGAAAGCGATCAGCATATTCTTTCTTACTTGTACAATGGCCGATCTTTTTGGAATTTTAATAAGTCAAATCTAACTTCAAAACTCAAATTAAATTGCTTTCAGCACATTTACATTTTGCAGCATTAATCGCATTACTGTGTCAAGTCTTCTCCAATTTCCTATACCCTACCCCAACCCTTCTTATCCTTTCCGATGGTGTTCAAGTGGTCCGCATAGACTATTACGGCCATTACCTATCCCTTCCCCCGGCTTTGGACTGACTTGCGCTCTCATTGCCATACCAAACGCTGCAAAATGAAAATGAAAATGAAATGAAAAAGTCGATGCAAATTGTTTTTATGATGTTTAGAAAATAGTTGCTCCAGTAATAACTTGATTGTTTTTGGAAGGTTTATGATTGATTATTCATTTGCAGAACAAGCTCTTTTTGAAAATAAAATAAATGAAGATTGTCGAATTTTCCAGCAATTTACTATTAATCATTGATTTTGATAACATTCAGATATCGACCGTTCTAAACGTTGTTCCTAATTTGTGTTAAGTTTAATAATTTTGGTGGCTTTCTTATTATCTTCTTCTTCTTGGAATTACGTCTTATTTGGGACAGAGCCTGCTTCTCAGCTTAATGCTGTATTTCCACAGTTATCAACTGAGAGCTTTCTCTGCCAAAGTTGCCATTTTCGCATTCGGAGTAGTGTGTGGTCTTTCGATTCCATAGCATGCTCTTGCAGGGTGAGCAATGAAATCAAGACCAATCTTTTTCGGTCCGCGTGGCGCGAGTGCGAAAAGAGGTTCGCGTTAGAAGTGTGTGGTCTTTCGATTCCATAGCATGCTCTTGCAGGGCGAGCGATCGAATCAAGACCAATTGTTTTCGGTCCGCGTGGCGCGAGTGCGAAAAGAGGTTCGCGTTAGTAGTGTGTGGTCTTTCGATTCCATAGCATGCTCTTGCAGGGCGAGCGATGGAATCAAGACCAATTGTTTTCGGTCCGCGTGGCGCGAGTGCGAAAAGAGATTCGCGTTTGTAATGTGTGGTCTTCCGATTCCATGGCATGGAGTTGTGTTTGATCTTCCGACCTTGACGCTTGCTCTTGCGGGGGCCGGCGATGAGGGCAGGATCAAACATGTCGCGCGTCGATCGAGTAAAGTGAAAAAGTGCCGCTTTTGATTAGTTCTTTTTGATCTTCCGACGTTGACGCTTGCTCCTGGGCAGTGCGTCAAGAAAGCCCGAGCAGTCGTCAGTTGTTTTCCCTCACGGGTTGCACGCCTATTTTCTCTGAGTGCTTTTATATAGCCTATTAAACGAGTGAAGTTCAAAGAGGATTGTTGCTGCTCAAGGATGACGGATCAATTGGTGAGCTCGTTTTATGCTACTGTTTCTAATCTATAAAATATGTATGATTGCACCCTTAATCGTTACAACGGTGAGACGTAAATATGATTTTTCAAAAAAATATGAATGGTTCGTCACTGTGAGTGTCGACATAAACTCTGATTCATAAATTATTTATGTCTAATTTTTTTTTTCAAAACACTTTCTTCTTTTTACCTTTATTTTTGTAATTAAAAAAAAAACTTTGAATGGTTCGACACTTCAAGTGTAGACTTCCAAAAGGTTCACTTTATTCAACAAACTTTGAAACGTTCGTCACATCAAGTGTCGGCATATTTTTTCTCTACATAGATGTTGTTCATATCAAATGAAAATATTATATTTACATATAAGCATGTTTATATCTCACAAATAATTATTTATCATGGTCTAATCGCTTATCAAAGTGAATCCTGTGACCCAACGATCCTTCCCATTAACAAACATCCCTCCCAGTAACCTTTGTGGAGATGCAGAGGCAAGCACGGTCTCCAAATAGCAAAGGTTACACACTAACATTCCTTCCCCCAATCCCACCTGACTGCAAGGACGTGGCCGGCGCCGTTATTGACCATGTATAAATAGAGGCACTGAATTATGCACACTGAAGAAGATTATGGCCAATCCCAGCCGAACTTCTAGTTGATTCTTTGTGCATTTTCACTGACTTTGGTCAATCACGGAATAGCAACCATTGATATGTGTAGTCAGTCTAAGCTAAGCTAAGCTAAGCTAAGCAAAGTTGCCATTTTCGCATTCGTATACTGTGTGGCAGGTACGCTTTCATCATGGCTTTGCTTTGTAGCCGCAGACTCTAACCACTCGGCTAAGGAAGGCCGCTTTCTTATTATCACAGCATTGAATAATACTAGCTGAGCGATGTACAGAAAAACGAATTTTATTTAATTGGTGAAGGTGCTCTATTTATGACATTAACAATGCTATTTTACTCCGAAAACAGAACTGAAAAGTATTACCTTTCAGCACCGTTATTACACAGTGCTAAAAAGTATCACTATTCACTATTGTTTTTATTGGCACGAAAAGTAAACCTTATGTTGTTCATTGTATTGACAGAAAGTAGGCTGATGCGCAACGGAATTGAAAAATAGTTATTTATGCGACAAATTGAAAAATGAAGATGTATGACGTCCAATTTGCAATTTAGTACATTTATTAAACACACAGAATAAAGAGCTATTACAAAAACTGAGATTATTATTGAATCATTTTGTCGTTTATGTTTGATTGTTTCAAGGAGAATCGGTTCTATTTTCACTCAAGATCTCTCACCTTTGTTTAATTCGAATAGCGAAACGAATGTAGAATCAAAAGCTTGTTGACTAAGTCAACCTTTAATGCTGATAAAAAAAATGCCAGAATAAATTTACACATGGTTGTGGTTCAACTCAGTTTTGGGTTGTTTCAACGTAATTTCGTAGCTAATCAATTTTGGCAAAATTTCCCAGGTTGTTATTAAGTAGTTTTCCTTTATCTCCATTAGCGAAAAAATACTCATATTTGGGGTAATTCAACGCACAATTGAGCTCTTTTTACCCAAGCATAAAAATTTAATTTACTCAAATTTGGCTTATTGTGCCAAAGTACCTCGATTGGATAGATACAGCTACTTCTATTTTGACAACTTTTTTTTTTTTATTGGGTTTAGTTTTAGAAATACAATGTTTGTGTAGGTCCTTAATCTATTTCTTTTTACATTTATCTCTTAGCAATTAGAGCAGTTGACAACTGTCATTTATGCATTTTTAAGCTACATTCAAAAAACTACCGAAATACTTTGCAAACACTTTTCCATTATTCCATCTCATTTCTCTTAACTCTTTTTTAAACACATACAAATTAGGTTCTGAAACTCCTAGATTGTGAGATACAACCCGAATTGTCAGCCAGAGCGCAGATTTTTCTTTTTTAGAGTTCAAATTTATATTGCATGATAACAGTTGTTCAATATCTCTACACTTTATACCTAGGCGACCTCGAACGATCTGGCTGCACCATTCCCAAACTTTTTTGAGGCTGGGCAATCTTTTAGCCTATGCTTATTGCTATCACGGTGACCACATCTTTTACAAATATCATCGCTACGAATGCCGTAGGCGCACAATTTACTGTTGTTTGGTATTAAGTCATTTACAAAACAAAAAACTTTTGCACGATCCTGGGTAGGGATGAAATTGTAGTTAAAGTTTTTCCAAACTGTTGGCCAATCAACGTCTACCAAATTCTCAATTCTAGGTGTACAATTATTTCTATCCACCAAACAAGCATACCAAACTTTAGGGCTTGGTAGATCAAACCTCGTTTTTAGTTCATTTGCTTCTTCTAACCAAACCCTAGCATTTTTCGTAAGCCTCTGGGGCTTCGAAAAATTTAAAAGATAGGATTCTTCATGATTGTCGCCAGCATTATCAAGATTATTTAATATGTTTCTAATAAAAAGTGCTTTAATTTTTGACTCTGGGTTTATCGTTAAAATAATTCTTTTCCTCTCGAATTTTTGAATTTAGCTCCCAGCTTTTTGTTTTAAAGAACTGCTTAGTTTTACTTTTAAAAATTTCCTTCCACCATCGGTCGATGTCATCATTATGGGTTTGCCGTAATTTCCACTCTGTACAAGCAACGGAATACTGCTCGGATGTATTTTCGTTGTTCAAAATCGAGCTATTTATCTTCCAAAAACCTCTTCCCTTAGGTATAATGTCGGTTTGGTTCACCCTAATTTTCATCAAAATTCCGCAGTGGTCAGAAAAAGCCACCGGAACCGTACGAAAATCGCTAATATTACTGATAAAAGAAGCATGGGTATACAATCTATCAATCCGCGAAGCTGAATTGTTTCTGTGAAACGTGAATTCGTTTTTTCTCAGCGATAGCGCATCATCTTTCCATCCACACATATCTACTAACTGTCTCAGGCCCGTGCAATATTTTTTTGTCTCACCCACACAATCGAATCCATTCAATATGCAGTTAAAATCTCCGCCCACAACATTCGTGGAGGCACCTGGTTTGTTAAGATGTACAGTCAGATCATTTAAAAATAAGGAGTCTCGTTCTTTCTTGCGATTTGTTCCCGAATATGCATAAACGTTTACATAATTAACATTAACATTACTGGTCTACTGGGTGTTCTGTGTTGTCCGTTGCCTAATGTTCGTGATTGTTCAGTCTGTGCAGCCTTTGGCTGAAGACGGTGTAAATTGTCTTTATTATTAACTACAATTGATGTTATTCTATTACTGATATCAAGCAATGGCTGCGCAATATCGAAAGAAGCTCTCACAAGTATAGCAGTTCCGGAACCGTTTTCATCAACGTTAACAATCGCACGATGAGACGGAACAAAGGAAAAGTTCGCGTATCGCACTTCTTGTAAAAACAAGATATCGATATCATTGACATTAATAAAATCTCTCAGCAAAAACTTATTGACAGTTGTCGTACTGCTATTCAAATTAATGCTACCTACATTAAGAATAAAGTTCATGCTGTCTTTCAAATTCGTGAGGGAAATAGATAATACGAAAAATTTTAAGTTACAAAAGTAGCCGATATACTTAATTTTGGGTACAGTGAACTTGAAACTTAGATTAATTAACTCATAATGGGTGGTAAGGATGGATAAATTATGAGTGAAATTATGAATAAAAATCCACGTGCTAAGGAGATTTGAACCCACAATTCTTGTAAACTAAACGAGTGCTTTACCAACTAAGCTACCGTTGTTATTTCACTAATAATTTATCCATCTTTACCACGCGAAATAAGTTAACCAATTTAAAAAGAATGCGGATTGGATAACCGAAAAACTCAATCGCACTCGCTCTGCACGCGTGTGTAGTGTACATGAAATGGACTGATATGGGTTATGAGAAGAGTCTGCGTGATCTTTTGAGATTTGAATTCTAAACTTGTAACCAACTGAGTTATTGGGTCACCAAGTGGCTTAGTTGGTAAGGCAATCGTTTTGCATACAAGAGTCGTGGGTTTGAATCCCACATGAGCATGTGGATTTTTTTTTTCATAATTTAACTCACAGTTATTCCAATTTTACCCCGCGTAATGAGTAAGGGTGATTTTCGGCTTTGGCATCATTCGACTATTATCGGCATCTAAAATTATCACATCAAATTCACAGTATTTTCATATTCATTTATATTTATTTATTTATTCACATGCATTTTTTCATCTGACCTAGGTCTGATGTCTGAAATATGTCTAAAAAAGCTTCAAATAGGCAAATACCCGTATCTTTTTGAAACAATTAACACAACAAATTACAAGAAAGGACACTTATAACCTAAAACTAACAAACAAAGTGTTAAAAACCTTATATTAAAATAAATACATTATATAAAATCAAACTGTTCGAAAACTTCATTGAAACGAGCAATCAGGTGTCTAATAGGATCATGTTACCCATATCGGATATTGCACACATCCATACTAAGAAAGTTGCGTCGTCTTAAAAGGGCGTTCTGGGACATATACGGAACTCGTAGAGTAAAGCTGGAGCATCAATTTTGCCTTTGAAGATGTTGCCTATAAAAGTTGATTGCAATGAAACTCTCCTACTTTTGAAAGTATCCAACCAAGCAGCATACATCGGTGCTCATGCGGAGAAAGATTAATTATATCACGCCACGGAAGATTCCTGAGAGTTAGTCGCGCGAACTTCCGTTGCACAGCCTCGAAACGATCGATCCAATCTCTACTGTACGGTCACTAAACTATTGCAGCAGCTTCCAAACTTGAGCGAACTAAAGCACAGTATAGTGATTTGAAGCACAAAAGATCCGAGAAACCTTATGAAATCTTAAAGATAAAACCAAGTAGCGTTTGCTCTAGAAAGAACGTCCCCATGGTGCGGCCTGAATGTCAGCTCTTTAACCAGTGTCACTCCGAGATCCTTAACTTTGTTTTTACGTTCCAATGTTTGACCAGACAACGAATTATCGAAATGGATTAGATTACGTTTTTTGCTAAAAGTGCTTGAGTTGCATCTCCTTACGTAGAGCTCAAGGTTATTACACCTGCTCCAGCATTCGAAAGAATATAAGGTCACCTGTAATGCCAAACAATCTTCACTGCAATTGACCACCATGAAAATCTTCATATTATCTGCGTAGAGAACTCGTTCTCTGCGAGGCACAATGAAGACAACTCGGTTGATAATCAGAGAGAACAATAGAGGTCCCAGATTGCTTCCCTGTGGCACTCATGAAGGAATAGCAAAAGAATCCGAATGAGCTGCCCCAATTCGTACTTTCATAGATCGACCGGATAGATACGATTCGAACCATCTAACGAAGCCTGGCGACAACACACATTTACACGTCAAATGCTGACTTAAAATCCGTATAGATGACATCGACTTGCTTTCCTGTATCCATTGACCAAATGCACAGCGAGGTAAACTCGACGAGGTTACTAGTCACTGACCGTTTTGCAAAGAATCTGTGCTGAGCAGTAGAGATGTAGTTCTGGCAAGATTCGAAATAGATAGCGTCAATTTCATCAATGGCACTAAAAGGGCATCTGAACTCCTTTTCAGCAAACATGATGGGATTCCATCTAATCCTGGTGATGCTTAAGCTTTCGTAAAGCTTCAAGAACGTGATCTTCAGTTATTTCAAAGATATCGAAATCGATGCTCTCGGATGGAGTATTGCGTAAGGTCTCGGCTACTTGAGACGACGCGACATCTGCGTCAGAAAAAGCGGTCTTGAAATTCTGTGCAAAAAGGTTGCTCTTTTCAGCAGCTTTCTCCACAGTAGATTCGTAGTGCATTATAGTCGGTAGTCCATCTTCCTTGAGCTTGGACTTAACAAAAAAAAACAAAAACATTTTGGATATAGACGAGGATTTAGTTGAGTTCGATCAACATATCGAGCATATGAAAAACGATTGTAGCTTGGTAAGCGACTGCGTCTGTATTTCCGAAGTACAGGTCTCCTGAGTCTCTTCAGTTCACGATGGTAAGGAATTGTCCAAGGCAGGTTTAAAGGAGGATGCTAAACCGTGAAATGTTGTTCGATGATTCGCAGAACTTCATTGCTAAATGTGTCGACCATGTCATTTAAGCTGCGAACCGAGCCAAGGAATTGCCAATCGATCAAAGCAAACTCATTGAAAGCACTTCATAATCTGCTCCATGAAAATCAAATCGTCTACATTCGAGAACTTGCTCAAATTTCACCGGCATAGTTATCCAAATGCCGATTTCTAAGGCTGGGTGTGCTGTCTCGGCTATCAGGAGCAATTCAACTGCTAGAGAGAGACGACATACAGATAGCGTCCTTTCATTCACCTGAACTAAATCTAGAATCCTATCGAATTGTGTCGGGCCACGAAGGCAGAAGCTATCCTACAGCGCACTACTAGAGGCACTGAGTCTTGTGCATCCAGAGTCAATTTAAACCCTCCATCCTAATTTACTCTAATTAGCCATCCAGATTATTCTTTGTTCTGTCTGTTTCACACTGATACAATTTCTAAGACTAAACAAGCAATTTCGCAGAGGTTTTAAAAATTTGAAATAAAACTTAAAATGTGGCAAATTTTGAGAAGCTATTCGAATTATATTGAGTTTAATACAAAAAATATTGTTTATATATTATAATAGGCCATTTTTATTAGTTATTCGTGATTCTCCATCAAGAAAAATAAGTAAGTGGAAAGAAATATGGTCTTAACTCTCGAAAACGTATTATTATTAATGGAGAAACGCGAATAACTTATGAAAATGGCCTATTTTAAATCTTAAACAATATTTTTTGTATTAAACTCGATATAATTCGAAAATGGCTACTTCTACAGAAATTATTCATATAATCATTTAGGCTTAGAATCATTTCAAGATGCTTACTGTATCATCAAAACGTTTTTTTTTTTTGACAAAAAATCGAAATTTCAAAAATCGACCAAAAGTTGTTTTTAGAAAAACTTTTTATTGAAAATTTCTCCATCATGAAACTTTCTCCAAAACATCTTTTTACTATCATGATTCTATGGTGAAAATTCAAGTTTTATTTTTGATTTTTCTATGAAAATAAATAAAATATTTTTTCAGTGTATATTTTTTTCATATAGTCCAAACGGTTCACTACAACTTACATAGAACATTTTTCTCTAAAATCAACAGTTTCGGGGTTAGAATTTTTCAAATAAGTTGCATGCAATAATTTATAGGTCATTTTCAAAAGATACACTTGAGTCAAAATTATCAATTTTTCTATGGAAAACACTTATTCTACCATACCAAAAATATGTGTAAAATTTAATCCAAATCGAAGATGGTTGAGTTCTGTGACTGACCGATTTGACATGGAATCCGTCAAAAGTTATGGCTATTTTCAGACGTCAAAATTATAATTTTAGGTCAACTTTTCATTGTATGGAACCAAATAAAAACAAAATCGCATTCGATTTTTCCAGTAAAGGCGTTTCGAGGTTGGAGCTCCATTAAAGTTAGTTTTAAGGTGAATTAGTTTTTGCATAAATGCTTGGAAACCATTTTCGGCCTATAGTAAGACAAAAGTTCGACCCATATATGGTCGGCGTTGAGTCAGAGGGGACCAAGTACAAAACTTGGGAAAATTGGATTATTCTCTCATTAGATGCGAAATTACCTTACCTCCGTTTCACTTTGACCAGATTTGATGAATGCTGTATACTGCGCGCGATATGCAACAAATTTACTTTGGATGATCAATAAAATCGATAAAAGTGTGCAGTCAGAGAGGACCAAGTGCTTATTACCATAACAGCGAAAATGATCAGCGCGCTGTGGAATGCGAGGAAATGAAAAACACTTCAAGAGATTTGTCAGATTTTTCGACATCGAATGATTCTTCTACTTATCCATCAATAGAAACTCTTAAATAATACTTAATTCGATGCATTTGATCATGATTTTTGACCATTTTCCTTATTGGATGGGTGGTCAGAAATTGCAACAATTTCTGTGCAAACAGAGCGGCCCAAGTGTTGAAAAGCACTAAACTGATTGATTATTGCATTTTTTGAGTCAATGTCAGAGTCCGATAGAAGGTTATGGTAGTTCTATGGAGTATGTATGGAATGTGCCAGAACCCGCTTATTGGACCAGTATATTTTAGTCGGTATTCAAGATTTTCACTTGGTCCACTATGACTGAACACATATTTGAATATTTCTGGTCTTCAATGCAATGACCCTGCAATACCTTAATTTTGAAACTATCGTAATTCCACTGATTTCGGTATTGACGATATGAATTATTGAATAATTTACAATACTGGTGTCGAAGGGTCTTGTTAATCTGCTTATCTTAGAGTTATGCACCAAGTTTTACCATTGAAGTAATAAATGATTATAGTTTTCCTAGAAATTGTTCAGTCAGAGTGAACCAACTCACTGAACGGTGATGTTTAGTTCAGCCAGAGTGGACCAAGTACACATAGTCCATCAAAAAATCTTTCTATCAGAGATTTGGATTATGATTTTTTATGATTATCACTTCACATTATATTGTTGGAAAGTAACACAAAGATGTGTAGAAATACTGAACCAAAATTTAAACGAGTTCAAAAATTACAGAGCGTTAGACTTTAAACCCATTTTTCCCAAAATATGAAAAATGTCACTTGGTCCACTCTGACTTAACGCCGACCATATAATCTCGCATATTTTTTTTTGAAAATTGTCTAAAATCCACTTATAATTTTCAAATTCAGTGAAATTTACCTGATCGTGCGAAAAAAATCACAAAAATTTTGCATTTTCAGTTAGTTTTGCGAAAAATTGCAATTTTTGAGTATATCACAAGTAAGGCTGTTTTGATCAATTTATCGATGGAAATTTAGTGTGTATTTTTCTGCAAATCATGGCTGCTAAATGATAAACCTGTCATAAAAGTATTGATATTTTGTATTTCAGCCAGCAAACTTTTGCTCCACAATAGATTCGCACTCTTGCCCCAACGAGGGACAAAAATTCGTTTTGAGACAATCAATTTTAAATTGTTATAACTGAAAATAGGTTGATATTTTGACACAAATTTGTTGAGCAAAATTGTAGTCAATATGTTGAAGGTTCACTGTGTCGTAATTTCAACTACTAATGTTTTCTGTAAATATTGATTTTGCCACCAAGGTCGAGCTTTTGCCCCACGTTACTCTATGTTCCGAAATATTAAAATTTAGGTATTTTTCTCTCCATTTAGGAATTTTAGGGATGCTTTTGAATATTGGATGTGCAAGCACTTAGGATAGAATAGAAACCAAGTGATTAGAATTGAGCCCCTTTGGATTTACAGCCAGAGCAGTCCCGCCATGGACTCAATACGCTGACCTTACCACGGACCACGATTTCAATACAACGTGCGTTGCAAACGATACCCTTGATTCCACATAGAAACAGTTAAGGAAACGTCTACAAAAGAATCCAATCAAAGGAACCGATATAAATGCGAAGAAACCGTTCATTCTCAGCACTTGAAAGTGTTGAGTGCAACGCTTTTCCCATGACCTTTGGGCCATTTAGCATGGACAGCGATTCACACATGGTAGGTTAGGCGGGCAGGTAGGAAGTAGGTAGTAGTGGTTGGCTCAACAAGATGTGGCGAGCAACTTCTTTCGTGGCTCCTCCTTCATTTACAGGGAAGAAAAAAAAAACAGACCACAACGACGCACCAGGTCAAAGCGCTCGGAGCTTGTCTTCTGCACTTTTCTTACTGCAAATTATTTAGGATTTATCAGTAATCATAATTTTCACGCCTTATTCGTATAAACGGTTCTCCTTTCACCGGAACGACCGACGACGGACGCGACCAATTCACAGTGGTTCCCCCATAGGTCATGAATCCATAAATTCAACTTGAAATGAAATCATAATATGTTTTAAAATTCAATTTCAATAATTTCATTTGATATCTTTGTCAATTCGAACCCCTTCCACGGAAAAACAGTTAAGTCGTATTAGATAATACATTAGTTCACAGGAAATCTGCACACTCGCATTGCATCCCATTTTTCATCACACAAATTTGAACGTACCTATGTCGCCTCTCATTTTGTACGAACAGGGCTTTTTGGCAACGTCTCATATATTAGTATCGTATTAATCTTCTTTTTTTCATTATACGTACATTCTGATTGTCAAAAATTGTATCGTTTTTGGTGTTAAAAAGGTTGAAAAAATGTCCAAAATGCACTTAATTTATGACCTTTTCTTCCATTTTTTCAATAAACACAACTATATTCACACTTATGGTATGTTTATGTGAATTATTATGAAATCATATTCAAATCACAATGGCGGAGGGTTTCAAATTTAACCCCTTACACTGTGCTTCTTATGTCGTATAAGAACATACAACAAATATCATAAGTTTGTAAGTAATTTTATCGACTTCTGTATTTATGACCATATCTCTATATATCAGGAATCACTGTGCAACCGTGGACTGCCGGCAGAACCAGAGTGTTGCTTGAGGAAGAAACAAACTCGGACATCGTATACCTACGCCGTGGTAATGAATAAGCCGTAAGTACCGCGTGCTCAAGACAAAAGAAATCATAGCTCGTACAGCCGCGAGAACGTCACGAATTAAGATAGAAGTGCGCAAATTTATCGCCTCAAAATTATTGTAATGCATCAAGCCAACAACGATGGAAAGCGGTCATCTGAGAGTATATCCCAATGAATGAACGAATGAATGATTGTCATGCTTTGAAGTAAGGAGAGTTCAATTTCTCCTTTACTGCGAACTTTGAATCAAGTTGGAAAAGTTTGGAATGTATTGGGCCATATTGAAAGGCCTTTTTCATTGCCGATCCTCGTTGAAGCTTAACATAAAAATTTAAGCGATTCAAAGTACAAAAAACAAAAATTGAAAATCCAATCTCCCATATCTTCCTTATAACCCTTACCATGAAAATAGTGTTCTTTGAAATGTTCAGCTTTCTCGATGGTGATTTAAAGGTGGCCCAAATACAATGTAGGTTTATGTGAAATTTTGAAAAATCTTCCCAGCACTTTGGTACTGGAATGTGAGAACAAACTTATTATATCATAGTGAAAACTCGTTCTTCAACCCATAATGAAGAAAGTTGCAAGTATACACCTTTACCTTTAAATTGTTGTAACATTTTGTTTTGTACTATTTAATTCGAAATCGTTTCAAATGACTTTGAAGCGTTTAAGGTGTTCAGTCATTCAGAATATTCAAGACAATTTTTGAGTCTATTTCTGTAGGAATAAAACTTGTAGCATACCTTTCCATCTAGCCAACTATATATCTGCTGCTTCCGTGTTTACATCGGACCATCATTCCTGCGAGAGTTTTTTCCTATCACTCCGCAAAAATATGATTGCCGACAGCATAAGCTTTGGGAAATATGCTCTCTTTCTCTCGAGCACAATTGAAACCGATGCTGTTGAAAACACAACCGAACGAGCAGCCATTGCAGAAGACGAATGATTTCCTTTCAGCTTTATTTCCAGAATTCTTTCCATTGCCTGGCCACAGTCTCGTGGTTTTTGGCGCGTGACCTCCACAAATATGAATACCGAAGCTGTCTGCCAATGTTGTCGTTGGGCTGAAGGAACGTCCGTCAGCCAAGTCGAAAGCCGGAAAGGTGTCTGGAGCCCGGAGAGAGGGGGGCCCGGCAAGAAGTCAGTCTCGCTTACGAGCCATCTTTTGGAAACATGAAAAATTAATTCCGAACGAAGGAATTTTATGTCTCGGCGCATAAATTCGCAACTTTATGCTTCATTATGAAAAAAGGGATGCTTAATGTGTTTCCAATTTATTTACGTGCTCGTTTTTGTTCACGCTTTTGAGATTCTGTTTGTGGCTGTGGCTTTTGTCGGTATTCGCCAGAAGCTCGAAAAGCAATGAAAATGTTAATGTTAGCCAGGTAGCCGAGGAGACTTTTAAAGTTTGAAATGTGAAAACTTAAGACACCTGCAATCCGTTAGGAACGATTTGGCTTATATGATTTTTTCAGTGAATGAAATGACAGTATTGATTTAAAAAAATGCTAACCTGCTCTTCTAATCCTGTTTGTTCCACGATATTATTAAATATGCTCAGTTTGCGTTGATTGAAATCTAGATAACGGTTTCTTGGCAAGCTGAACGAATCTTCATTCTAACACAATCAAATAAATTAACATGACTGTGTATGCGAAATAAAACCGATATCTTTGTTAAAAACATGGGAAAGATGAATGTGTTTTAACAGCGATAAAATGCATTGAATTTAATATATCATAAAATTAGTTGTATCATACTTTTTCACCTCAATCTCAATCCATTTTGATTCTTAATACGGACCCTTTATAACTCACTGAGTAACTCAGAGAGTCTCAGCTTCGGATATAATCGGCCAAAAATTTTAACGCTAAATATTTTCGTTGAAATTCGAAACGAGATTTTGCATTTTGAATACTGCAGCAGACTTATCCAAAACAATAATTCACTAAAAAGATTTCAAAAGTATCCTAAACATGTCTTGGAGGTTTCTCAGGTGTTCCCACTGTACTTTCAGTGGTTTCCAAAGCGTTATTTGCAGCCGTTTTGAAAGAGTTTCAAAAGACTAACCAAATGGGAGAGTAACCCAAGAAACAATTTTGGGCGATTAATAAACATGTCTGCTTAACTAGTGCTTTATAACAGCTGTTGAACAAAAGTATATGCTGTATAAAGTGATGATCAAATGTTGCATACATTCTAAGAAGCACTTTAGTTCCTCATTTTCATGTTATTTCAAAAGCTAGTTGAACTAAGGTTGAAATAACGTTGATTGATAGTTTAATGTGGTTTTTTAATAGCTGCTCTATAATACTTGATGATGAGCTGTTTCTACCTATTCAGATACTATTGTTCCATATGTGACAATAAGCTGATTGACAAGCTTTTCCAATATTTACCAACACTTGTTTTGTCACTTTTTCTGCAATGCTTACATGGCTCAGAACTGCAGTGAAGATAAATATAAATTTGCTTTTAAATGCATTCGACTCAATGTATCAACCACTATTGCTCGTTATCAGAAAGCTCTTCAATATACAAGTATTAACTTACTTCCCAAAAAACTGGTGTTTAAGAACAGTTTCTCAAAGCTGTTTTATTTAGCTCTCAGTTGATTGTTAATTGTCTTAGGTAAAATGAAAATGAAACTATTATTCAGGCGTTATTCGCCCATAAATGGATAATCTATTCAATAACACCCGTTTTATTAACGTAATATGGTACATGTTTATTCAATGAACTTAACTCGGCTATTCAACAGTAGTAAAATTACAACAGATTCTACAATGCGTATTCAACATTAAAACCACCAATTATCCATCAAACATCCAGAAATGCTCATTCAGCGTTTGTCTAACAGGGTTGTATAACGAATAATTACTAAATTGTTGAAGAAAAGTTGTAGAAGTCATTATTACCTGTTATCACCGTCATCCAGAACAATAGCCTATGTACAGTTTTAATTCAACCGCATGTTTTACAGAGCGATTATTCGTCTATTATGAAACTGTAATGAAGCTGATAGCTTTGATAAGTTGCGTTTGAGACCTTTTCACAAACAATGTGCAACAATGGTGTGTATATACACCGAAGGCAAGCAAAATACTAAGACGATGTTTAAACAACACATTTTTTCAATGAAATGTTCGATTATCTTATTGTATCTTTAAGTACTGCTTTAAACCTGCTGATGTATGTAACCTTGGTTGGAGCAGTGGAGATGCATGCACCTGTAAATCGGAAGGTCTTGCGTTCGAGGCCCGGCATCACAATAATGTTTAATTAATTGAAATTTAATACCAATGTGTCAAATTCTAGCTATGTACCTAGTAATAAAGTTTGAGTGTGTAATAAATTGTACAAAAAAATATGAATATGTTTGGTATTTCAAGCAAAAAAAAAATGTTGAAGAAACATTAAAGAAACCTCTTTTGGTGAGTTTATACAATCAATTCTATAAATAAATATGATTTCCATTTTAGTCGAACAAAGCACTAAAACAGACTGCGTTCAGCATGTTTTTCCGTTGAGCTAATGCTGAACAAAGCCTACTATTTTGTATACTTGTAATCATAAGTAATAATGGCATCAACAACTTTTCTTCAACAGTTAACAAATAACATGTCATTCAATCTTGTTTAATAAACGCTGAACAAGCATTTCTGTATGTTCTATGGTAACCTGGTGGTTAAAATGCTTAATAAACGATGTAGTTGCCACTTATAATGTCACTATTGTCGAACTGCCAAGGTAAGATCATTGAATAAACATGTATTATATAACGTTATTAAAATGGTTGTTGTTGAATAGATTTTTCATTTCTGGGCGAATAAGGCTTTAATAATAATTTTATTTCAACTAATTCATTCATTAAGCAAATAATAGTGTAATAAAACAGCTCTGAGCAACTTTTCTTAAAGAAAAAAATGTTTCTTGGGAATTTAGTTGGTTATAGGTTTATCCACAAGGCTTCCCTAACGTACTTTGATGATTCCAAAGTGGTTCACAGATAATTGCCAGTATTAACTTGGGCTTCTTAAAATGGTTTTTAAGTTTCACAAGGAGTTCATAGATCTTCACAAGATTTTCGAAGATATTTATTGGAGTTTTCCTAGGTTTGTGCAAGAGGTTTCAAGTGAATTTTCAGGATCAGCAAGACTCCCAGGAACAACTTAGTTGTTCACATTTGTCTTTGATTTCAATTCGTAGTTGCTACTCCTTGATTGAACAGAATAATCTAAATTGTACAAGGAAACAACAGACGGAGCTGCGGAATAGCATACCATCTTCAGTGTATAATTTCTAGAACTCAAAGTAATAAAATTAACGTCCTTATGACCATTGGGGAAGGAAAGGAATGTTCTGAGGAATTTCACCTAAGGATTCGCCTTGTAAGTAATGCGATTCATGTAACCTCGATTTTTACATAGTCTCCTTCTATTCTTTTCTTTCGGACACACCTCTGGTGCCGTAACATTTAATGAGTTGATAAATACAATGCTGGACATTTCCCTCGACATATTGAAGCTTAACAACTGTAGTTTGAACTTGAGTTATGATGTTGACGGCCGCTGCAGTCTAAGTAGCAGTAGCACATCTCTAGGACACTTTTATTTTGTAAGTGATTCGGTTAATGGGAAATGAATCAAAATTGTCTTCTATCATTCTATAAAATAACGTCAACACAAGGAGTTCAAACAATTCGTTTTTTTATAATTACAACAACAGAAGTTAAGTTATGCGTTCTTCAATATGTTTTATGAGCTCACCAATTGATAACCCGTTGTCGACAAGGTAGGTTCAAATCACTTCCAATTTCAACAACATGATCAATGAACAACGAATAGGATAAAAAAATTCTAAGGATTTTTTTTTATAAAACAATGTATACCGTGTTCACAATACACCAAAACGGCTGACGCCAATAATTGTAGGGCAAAGAATACCAGTTTTGAAGGTTTCCACAGGATTTTGGAACTTTTTAAGGATTTTAAATAAATTTCCAGGTGTTTGAAATTAAATTTTCGACAAACCCAGCCGTTGCCACGGGCTATCCAGTAAACTCAGTGGCAGTTTTGGAATTTAACATATATTATTTATATGAGTTACCAACTGAGCTAATACATTCCTAGAGGTTCTCGAGAGCTCATAATGGGGTTTTAGTGGATCTGTGTTGATTCTAACAGCATTCCAGTGTCACCACAGCAATTATTAAGCGATTCCTTAGAGGCAGGAGGTCACAGAAGCTCGGAGTGGTTTCCAAAAGAAAGACTAGAAGTTTGAAAGATTTCTCTAGAATTATTTAGACCTTTCTGTAATTTATCAAGAGAACCCTAGAGATTCGCAGTGTTTCCAAAAGCTATCTAATAAGGAAATCTTAATTTAAATTTTTCAAAAAATCAGGGGTTTTACAACCATACCATAGAGGTGAACTTTTCACTTTTAGATGTGAATAGTTTAGTGTCAAGGACAAGTATAACAAGAAATAATTCCAAGTTTTTGAAGGATTCTAGATCAATACATTTACGAGCATCGATTAACAAGTAATGTAAATTGAATTTGCCCAAAATCTTTTGATATCTAAGTGTGTTACGTTTGTGTTTAAATATCGTTCAGTTAAATAGATTTTGCCAAAGTTAGCTAAAAGTTAGTTTAATATTCTCCCAACACTCGCTGCACCGTACGCTGTACATTGGAAACCACTGAAGTAATCTCTTAAACATTGCCGATTAGTCACATGCTGCGACACTACTACAAAGCGATACCACCTCGTATTTCACAATGGCAGTTTGAAGCATTAGGCGCCCGTATACAGTTCGATTGTGATGGTTATTTCGTCAGTCCACGGTAGTCATGAGAAAGCTGAGAGAAATACATCACGGCGACTGAGATCATACAGATGCATGATGAGCAACTGAGCGACACTTGAAACACTCACTCATGCTATGGAGACACATAGAGTTCGATCTATTGTTCGGGCAGTTCTTGCTATCCCATCATTCGGTACTGTAGTAGCCCCGAAGTACCCCGAAGTAATCGAATGAATACGGCCGGACGGTGCTGTTATGCAGCCCACAGACGCTCAGACGGTTTGACCAACATTTACCGATGAAAATCATGATGGTTTAACTACAAATATCATATAAATCGATTTAGATTTGTAAAATTTATGGCTATTTGTTGTTTCTTTACGTGAAAATTGTAAAACTTCAAGTGCATGGAACCAAATAAAGATAAATTACCTTTCAACTTTTTATGCTCGGGCGTTTCTAGGCCTATCATAAGGATGCTTTTAAATATACACCCCGGGTTTTGTTTAAATGCTTGAAAACAGTTTTTGGCCCATAGTGGGGCAAAACTTCGAGAGTAGTGTTTGATCCTTCGACCTTGACGCTTGCTCCTTCGAGGGCGGGCGATGAGGAGAGGACAGGATCAAACATGTCGACCATGGACGTGGCCGGCGCCGTTATTGACCCTGTATATATAGAGACACTGAATTATACACACTGAAGAAGATTATGGCCAATCCCAGCCGAACTTCTAGTTGATTCTTTGTGCATTTTCACTGACTTCGGTCAATCACTGAATAGCAACCATTGATATGTGTAGTCAGTCTAAGCTAAGCTAAGCTAAGCATAGTGGGGCAAAAGTTCGACCGCCAAAAATCTACATATTATTTTCAAATTGAGCGAAATTTGCCTGTTTGTGCGAAAACAATCACCAAAATTTCTTATTATCACTCAGTTTTGCGGAAACATGCAATTTTGGCTATATTATAGAGATGGTCGGGTCTCGGGTTTTCAAATCCGAAACCCGACCCGAAACCGAACCCGACGGGTTTGGGTCGGGTTCGGGTTTGAAAATTTTTATTTTTTCGGGTTCGGGTTGGAAGACTAAAAAATTAACTGGTACGGGTCGGGTTCGGGCTTGAAAAAAGTAGGGTTTAGTCGGGTTTGGGTCGGGTTTGGGTAAAATTGTTCACAAAGTAACAACCTGAAAGCTTCCCTATGCATTAGGGGCCGTCCATATATGACGTAGCATTTTTCACTGATTTTTGACACTCCCTCCCCCACAAATGCTGATATCCACCCCTTGGAAAAAACGTAGCATATCAAGCAACCCCCCCCTTCTACCATTTTTTAATTTGTTTTCAATTGGGTTGGGTTGTTGCAATTGGGTCAACACAAAAAATTGGAATTCAGAAGTTCAATACAAAGTTTGATATTAATTACTGACTGAAACGTCAGGATAATCTAACGGATAATTGTTTGATATACAGTAGCGCTCAAGAGTAATTTGCAAAATAGTTTTGAATAAACTAAAGATGTTGGCTGAATTGTTTTACTTTTGCTGTTGTTATCAAAAAAACTAGTTTACAACTGAAAATGTAGAAAATAAAAGGAAAAATCTTTAATTGGATTGATGAACCTTACAATAACGAATACAATAGATTGTTTTTAAATTATTCTTTGTCAGGAAATAGAATTGCAATGAAAATGATCAACATTATTGAAAAATCTTAATTTAAAATGGATATTCATCATTTTTATCCAAATGCAGTTCGATTCAGCAATCAGTGGCCAGATATATAAAAGATTACACTTATAATATTTGGAAACTTAGCGATTATTATACAAATTATTCATCTTTATTAATATGTCAGCTAAACTTCATTATCGTTCCCCATACTGTAATAATTATACACCCTATATGAAACAATTATATAATGAAACTAATCTTTCTTTGGGGGCCCAGATAGCCGTAGCGGTTAACGCGCAGCTATTCAGCAAGACCAAGCTGAGGGTCGTGGGTTCGAATCCCAACGGTCGAGGATCTTTTCGGGTTGGAAATTTTCTCGACTTCCCAGGGCATAGAGTATCTTTGTACCTGCCACATGATATACACATGCAAAAATGGTCAATTGGCATAGAAAGCTCTCAGTTAATAACTGTGGAAGTGCTCATAAGAACACTAAGCTGAGAAGCAGGCTTTGTTCCAGTTGGGACGTAACGCCAGAAAGAAGAAGAATCTTTCTTTCAAATTACCGAGTTTTTAAGAAAATTGAATGATAGAACAATTTCGATTACAATCGAATCTATTGTCCAGGCTATTCACGGTGTCTCTGGTAGAAAACATTAATATAAAAAAATCAGTATCGCTGAAACACCCACCAAATAAAAGCTTAGGCTATCCCCTTTCATTTGAGACCGGTTTGAAAATGTTCTATCGAGGGGTCCTGAACATTTTTTTTTATTTTAGTAAGAGACACGTACCATAGGTGATCTTCTTCCACCAATAGTATGATACAATGAATCACTTGTACCATATGACAACTCAATCGAACCAAAGAAGGCCATGACAAATATTTCTGAACAAACATTTGAAAAGGGCTGGAGAGGTCTTGAGCCTTTTTTCAGAAACGTTGCTGTTCAGCCCTTTTTAGCTCGCCCATGCAAACTAACACCACTATCAGAAAGATTAGTGTTAGCTCTTCCTGATAGTAGTATTGGTGAGCGTGATCGAGTTGAATTGGGCTCAACAGCATCTTACAAAGCCATTGTTTACCAATGTCGATGTGCCCTTTTAAAATGTTTGTTCAGAATTCCATAGAACAAGCTTGTTTTTGTTTTGGCAGTGTTGCTTTTCAGTTGATTTTAAATTCAGTAAATAGTAAAATTGTATATTTTTTTTATCAAAATTTATTTATTTATACAAACTGGTGAGTTGTAAATAGTATAAATAACTTTAAATAAAGTTATTAATACTATTTACAACCAACCAGTTTTGTATAAATAACCCGGTCCCGGTAACCCGGTTGTATGGACCCGGCCGGTCTAGGATCTTTTCGTAAAGGAAATTTCCTTAACTTCCCTGGGCATAGAGTATAATCGTACCTGCCACACGATATACGAATGCAAAAATGGCAACTTTGGCAATGAAAGCTCTCATTTAATAACTGTGGAAGTGCTCATAAGAACACTACGCTGAGAAGCAGGCTCTGTCCCAGTGAGGACGTAATGCCAAGATGAAAGAAGAAAGAACTTTAAACAAAAAAAAAATGTTTAGAGATTTAAAAGATTTTCAATAAATAATCCTTATTTAGATTTAATTGTATGCTATTGTCTTAAAATTCAAATATATTTTCACAAGATATTGCTTTTTACGATTAGTAATGAACAAAGCGTTTGAGAAAACATTTACTCATGGATCATTACATTACAAATGGTTTCACAGATTGCACAAACAACTAAATTGGCATCAATGGTAGGGAAATCGGCGCTGCGTTATAACGCTGCATTGCTTAAGTTGTCGCGTTTTAAGGTGGTATAGCGAAAAATTGGTGCTTGGGTCGCGTGCTTGGTCGCGTAATAAGTTTTTAAATTCATTGTTTTGGGTCAACATTTTGGTTTGCTGATTAGAGGTATGCCCGTTAATAATTACAATAAATATATCCCAATTTCACACCTATAAATAAATATATATGTACACTACACTCTGTCAGAAGACCTGGAACATGAAACTGAAAAGCCACGAAGACAATCGTTCGAAGATTTGCGTATTGTGTTTAAATAATTTGTGTCTGCAACCGTTATCAGCAATAGTGGTTGATATTAGTGAACAGCACATTCTTTACGACATCAGGATTAAAGTCTGGTATTGTCCTACAAAAATATGTCGAGCTTGCACGTTTATTCGTTCAGTAACCAATTTAAACTTTTGAATATAGCACTGTATAAATATAAATACAAATTAAAACCTACCACTCGAAGCATGTAATGATATGAGAATAACAATCTCACCAAAACTGAAGGGAAAACGTGGTAGACACAGTAATGCAAAAAGTAAATGCCAATTGAATTGGTTATATGGCGAATCTACACGGTTTACCACCCAAAGTGCAACATAAAAAAAAACATTTGTTCGCTGATTACTTGTTTTTGATTAAAAAAAAAATGTGATTTGAGCACCAGATGAACGTTGCCGTTGAGCAGCTGTCTAAGGAGTTTGGATGCTGCAATCGCCCCAAACATCGCTTTCAAAATCATTAGACTTAACTAATCAGTTGAGGGGTTTTTAGAGGTAACACATCTGCACTTTGATTTGAACGATAATTAAAACTGGAATATATTGTAATAACCTGAATTAAAACCTGTAATATACTGTAATAACATTCAGGTATTAGTTGATTATGTGACGTCCAAACAGGGGGGTTGCCCTGGGCAGTTCGATCAGAAAGCGATGGAGAAGGGTCCTTTAAGGTTACCCTCTCGATTATCGAGCATAATTCCGACGTCATCGGGAGTCAAGGCCGATGTAAGGATACTGGCGTAAAAATACTGTTGCTGCTTGCTGTTGCTTCTGGCGTTCCAGAAAATATGGCAATATTGAGAAAATTTGGAAGACACTGTTGCTTTTGAATAATTTTGGCTGCTTCATTGCTGGAGATTTGAGAATCATCAATCTGTTTTGCGTAATAATGGGAGATAGTTCAACATTTCCTTGCCCATACTGTACCACACAAAAGATCTATCCAATGTAGCTGCTCATCCACAAATATTGTCGGGCGGTAGAAAGCTAGAAACGATTTCTCACCGAAGTTGGATTTTTCTCTAAATCTATGCAAGATACCTAACTTCGGAAGTGGTGCATTCGGATACACTCAATTCCGCCCTACTTCCGAAGTAGGGTATCTCGCATAGATTCAGTGAAAAATCCAACATCGGCGAATTGCATTTTCTAATGATTGACCGAATTTACAATACTTGGTCACATACGCGTCCGCGAAATGGAAAAGTCTCGGCTCGGACCATAAACTGGCGGAGCAGTTCTTCAATTATATTTACTATCCACTGTTCGATGGATCACCCGACGAACGAATTGCCCACCACCTTTCTTGCATATAACACTAGGTGTTGTAAATCCAATAGGGATTGAATCCTGAGAAAATTGAGAGAATCTCTCACGTATCGTATACTGCTACAACTTTGATCAGTTCGGGGGGATAGTAGTGCATGATAAAACCCCTCTAAACATGCTCCAAGCCTGGGGGACACTATTGCTATTGGAAGTTCGTGGATTGTTTATCGTACCAGTAAAGAAAAACACCTATCCCCAACGGTAAACAAGCGAGAAAAATGGATTTTATCATCGCGCTCTCTTTGGGGCTCTCGCTCGCTGCTTCCATTTATCAGACTTGTTACACCTTGCGATACAATGACGATCGTAGACCGCAACAGATGGGATGTTTTTATTTGCTTGCTTTGATCGTGCTTCATACTCAAATGAGAGCGAATTCTGCAATGCTTGTCCAATTGACAAAAAAGTATAATAGGGTGTCAATGCTAGTAATGGACCCCTTAGTAGCTGAAATTCATTCTCGACGCCTTTCCGCAATTATATATCAGGCGGATATACGTTTTGTGGAGTCTAATAACAAGTTCAATGTCTTTACTTCACAGTACACCCATGCAACATACAAAATCATACGATTTTCCCAGAGAAATATACATTTGGAAAACTGTTGTCCGAATGCCTATTATGGACCCTCACGGGGTCCATAATAGGATTGTTTACAAATTTGACGTTGCGTATTATGGACCCTCCATTTGATTCCCATGTAATCCGGCTCGCTGCCGACGTGCCTATTATGGACCCACCTGGAAATGCGTATTATGGACCCTCTTGTGTGGTTTCATTTACAAAACTGTTCAAATATCTGTATTTATGCGCCTCAAATCAAATATTTTGCCTGAAACTGCTGACTAACAATGCAATCGAAGTTCCCCCGGTGGATTTTCATAGTAATAAGGTTGCTTTGAGTGTTAATTTAATGTTTTTCTGTAGGGGGTCCATAATACGCAAAGGATCCATAACCGGCATCGACTCCCTACATTGATCCAAATAATGTCGAAGAATGGGTAAGCATCAGCAGTTTGATTGTGTGATTCAGAAAGATGACCTTAAAATTAATTATTTTATCGCAGCTGTGATAATGTGCACAGGTGAGGATCATCAGTTGCCAACGCCACAGCAAACGTGGCATCACCAGCTGAAACTGTCAGAAGCTTTTGAAAAATCGGCATGTTTTGGAAGTGAAATGGGATCCAAGCTTGCTAGCAATTGTAATTAATCGTACTGTTCTGTAAATTATCTCTTTTCAATGAAAAAATGTATTTCAGGCGCTTGATCATTTTGATCAGGTACATAAAAGTTGTTTTCAAACGAGTCTGGATGACGATTTTGCAGAAAAGGTTGAGAACTTTTCAAAAACGTGGATTGCTTACCCAATAACTCGAAGTTCACAGGAAGTGGTTTGAGCGAATACGAGAAACAAGCCTGTAAACCGTGCATTTTGATCTTCAAGTTACTTGGAATCATGTTAAGGTTCCGGAGAACTCCGAAGCATATGATCGACAGCTTCTTTGAGCTGTAGTAATGTGCAATAGTGAGCATTTGTAAGCCGTAATAACCGTATTTACTTTATCGATATGTCGTGTTTGTAATTGGTTTAAATAGAATGGTATAATGCTAAATCCTTCTAATTAATTGTTTCACTATTCGTAGTAAAATGTCTCATGGCTACCTAGATAAACATGAAAGAAAATGCCTGTGTGAACCATAATTTAGAAAACAGTACAGAAAAAACGGCATTGTACTGTTTTGAAAAAAATGTTCAGGACCCCCCGATAGAACATTTCCAAACAGGTCTCAAATGAAAGGGGAAAGCCTAAGCTTTCATTTGGTGGATATTTAAGCGATACTGATTTTTTTATATTAATGTTGTTCTACCAGAGACACCGTGTATTTCATCAAGATTTTTGATTATTGATTGATCAAAACAAATTGATGATTTGATAGGGTGAAGATCTTCTGCAACATTGAAAGCATAAATCACGGAATAAATATTTTGTTTTAATAGCAAGAACGAACATATGTTATTTAAAGAAGCTTTGTCAGAAAATATGAATAAAACTATAATAAAGTGATCCTAGTCGCTGAAGCATTGATTTTTAATTAATTTATTTAACTTTTCATTTGTTTATTTATAAATTAATTTATTAGGACATAAATAAAATATAATGTTTACATGATTATTTGAAGCCTTAATCTATTTGATCGCATTTATCAAGAAAATCTAAAGTTTCTTAGATTTTCTTCTATCTTGTCATATGAATGTTATGAAGCTGATTCATCATTTAGTAACCCAACTTTATAGGTAAAAAACAACAAGTTTGATAAAAAATAATTGTATGTCATTTTTCAGCTCTTATTTTACCGAAGTGATTTAAAATGCTACGTCAACTAGCTAGGACCCCTTCCTCCCCCTCGTCACACATCGTCACAAATTCGTGAAGACCCCTCTCCCCCCTAAAAAGCTACGTCATTTATGGACGACCCCTTAGAAACGATGAATTAATAATCTTTTCGAACTCGGGTTCTATTCGGGTTTTTCTTAGAAAACTTTTTCGGGTTTCGTCGGGTTTGAACAGCAAAAAATTTTCGAGTTCAGGTCGGGTCCGGGTTTGCTTTTCAATTTTTGTTTCGGGTTCGGGTCGGGTCCGGGTTTGAAGGAATAAAATAAGTCGGGTACGGGTCGGGTTCGGGTTTGAAAAATGTGAAACCCGACAATCTCTACTATATTACAATGAACCCTGATTTGGACAATTTTTTGATAAAAATTGTGTGTGTTTTTCTATAAACATATGTTTATGGCTTGTATAAAGTATGTCTATCATAAAAGTCGCGATATTCGATGTTTCGACTAGAGAACTTTTGCCCCACCGGTGGGGCAAAAGTTCGTCTTAGACAATCAATTTTAAAACTTTTATAACTAAAAATTGGTTCATATTTTGACACAAGTTTGTTCAGCAAAAGGTTAGCCTATATGTTGAAGGTTCACTGTATGGTATTTATTTCTTTTTTAAATGCTATTTATGTTTATGGAAATTTGTATTATACTACTACTCTGTCGGGGATTATTCTGAGCAGTCATCGATATGGCCATGGCTATGAGAATTTCTTCAAACATTTTATACAGAATCTTTGGTGGTTTCTTCTACTTCTTAGTTTTTTTCAGGATTCCATCAGATTCAACCAGGACTTTTGTCAGGGCTTCGTCCTAGAATTCCTCCTTAAATTCAAACAGGAATTTATACGCCGTTTCCTTCAAGTAATTTTCTACAGATTCCTCCGGGGATTTATCCATAAACTCTCAAGGGAATTGATCAATGGTCCATCAAATGATTTCTCCTAGAATTTCACCAAAAAATCCCACAAAGATTAATTTAAGAATTCTTTCAGTGAAATTTCAGGAATTCCCAAAATATTCCTTCATGACTCGTTCTTACAATTCCACCAAGAATTCATCTAAAAATTCGTAGAGAGATTGATCAAGGACTCACTGCATAGATATTTTTTTAAGACTTCCCTTTATTCTATAGAAACTCCTTCTATCAGAAAACTTTCAGTGATTCTTCTACTGATTTTCCTAGAAATTCCTCCACAAATTCCTCCAGCAAATCCTAAAGTGAATAATCTAAACATTCTCACAGAAATTTCTCTAGAAATCACTTCATAGATTCCTACAGAAATACATGCAGATATTTACTCTAGGAGTTTTTACTGTGATAGGTATAATTTCTCCAAGGATTCATCAAATAATTTGACTAAGAATTTTGTTCAAAGAATCCACCTGAAATCCTTCAGGGGTTCCACAAAAAATACTGCAAAAGAATTCACCCAAACTTTCTCCACGGGATTCCACCAAGAATTTCTGCGGAGATTCCGCTTACAATTTTTAGAGAGGTTCCCCCAGGTTATCCTCCAGAAATTCTCCTTAAGAATCTTCAATTTTTTTTTTATAAATGCCTTCAGTGTTTCCTTCAAAGATTCTTCCTGGTATTCCTGAACCCAAGTAACACCAAATACTTATTTTTGTGCTGCAGAGAGTAGATTTTGTTAAATTAAAGCTTCATTAATGTAACATACAAGATCTCGTGTAATATATGAGCTATAATAATGTATTTGAATAATAAGTTATGCAAGAACTTTCTATTTGATATACTATACATCGAACTAAGATTAACTTGTTCACGTTTTTACAATATTCTAATAACATGAAGATGGATCAGCATCAGGCAAGTTGCTCATATTGAATGAGACCATTTGATGCCAGACCCGTGCCGATGAAATGTTTTAATTTAAATTTCAATGTAAAGAGGCTATTCACGCACGACCCTCCCTGACTTTTCCAATCAGAAATACAGTTCCACAAAATATAATGAAAATATAAACAAGTTTTCACCTCGACTCGAACACGCAACCTTTGGATTTAGAATCTGACACCTTTCCACTACACCGCGAGGTTTTTCACCAGTGTTGTTCAAAATACAACAGCGCGACGACTAGTCGTGACTGAAGTGTTAAGCAATACATAATTGAAGCAAGATTGTTTGCCAATATAAATGCAAGCATCTTATACAGTAACACTGGCTTCGCTTCTTCAAAGTCCATCATCATCAGATACCAAGCCTAATGGCATTTTTTGCCACGCTACTGCGATTTCATTCTATGCTATTCGGGATTGATATATTTTGTGTTACAAAAGTATTATAATCCCATTAAAAAACATCTTGTGTTGAAATTCAGTCATTGTAAGGTTTAATAATTACAAGTTACTAAATAAAAAAGCACATGCTTTCATTGCGAATTCACTACGTTGATTTCACAATTATGTGACTTCATTAACTTTCTTCAAAATGAGATGTTCTGTAAAACATCTGTTGCGCATTATGAACACATGTTTGTGCCAACTTGATGTTTTGAGAATTATGCATGTTATTGTTACGTCTTGAATATGTTGAGCAATCAAAATATACAAGCGCTTCAGAATATACGAATACAAAGAGAACATTTACCGGTTGAAACATTGACGGTCAAAAGAAAAAATCCACGTTACAGTGTAAACAGCTGTTTAAGTCCGTGATATCCAAATATTAATTAAACAAGCCAGCACTATACACGTTAAGATTATCAACAAGTAGTGTGTAGTTCGGTTGAAAAATTGTCTTTGGTTGCATGTTTAGAATATTTAAACTATATACATCCGAACATTTATTGTCGGCACTGTAGACTTCGTAAAGAAGACACCATATTGCGTTTCTGAAATTGAGAATTGAACTGCTGACAGATTGAATGACGGCAATCAATTTTTTTGGATATTTAGTAATATTTCTCCATCTGATATAAGGCGCATTAATTTACGACTAATAAAATGTTTCATTTCACAATAAATCTAAGGCAGCATACATACTTTGAGTATACCATTGGAAGTCAACAAAAGAGTAGTTGGTAATCGATAATTGTTAAAATATTTAGTTCATGAATAATTCGTGTTGAGAAAAAAAAAACAACTAGTTTTATTAATTCGTTTTTGTTTTAGACTGACGCTGTCAAAACAAAAATAGATGTTATTTGTAAAGAAATACATTTTCTTAGCTTTAATATAACAGGTTAGTGTTGGTGAAGTTCTGTAAAACATATTTAACACAAAATTATATGTTGGAATGATACAGTGGCAACCATGTTATAAGACATGAGAGATGATTTATATTTTTTGCGCTGTTTTGGTGATATAAGTGTACGAAATTAGGTTATACGTGTTCACTACAAAACATACTGATTTGTATGAAACAAGTGTTTAATACACTAATAAAACAAGTTGTGTAACTTGGGAAGTAATTCTACAGAGCATTTGTCCTGGGATTTCTTCAGAAATTTATTCCAGAATCTACCAGGAATTTATCCGAAGCTCCTTAGAGGAATTAATCCATAATTTTTTCCAGTGTTTTTTGCAGGATTGTTTCCAAGAAATCCACCAAGAATAACCTTAGAGAAAGCTTTAGGAATTCCTTCAGGGATTGAGAAGCTACCTGATATTTCAAGTTCAACCCTTCGTGGAATTCTTGGGAGTTGTGTGATGCTTTGACCTTGAACTCCTGATGCTATTGCTAGAAGATTTCCAGGTGGAATCTTTGAAGAAACTTTAGATGAAATCATCAGATGGAATCCCTAGAGGAATTCTAGCTAGAATCCTGATGGAATCGCTAGAAGAATTTCTGATGAAATCCGCAGAAAAACTCTTGTTGAAATGCCTAGAGAAACTTCTGATGAAGTCCCTAGAAGAAATCCTGAAGGAACTCCTGCTGAAGTTCTTCGTGAAATTAATTATAGAATCTTTAGAAGTTCTTTTGATGGAATTCCTGGATGAAGTCGAGTTCAAATCCCTAGAATAACTCATAATCTCTAGTGGAGCCTCTGATGGAATCCCTGTAGGAACACGTGATGGAATCCTTGGAGGGAATTGTGATGGAGTTCCTGGTACAATCGCTTAAGGAATTCCTGGCGGATTCCTTACAATAACTTCTGATGGAAACTTTTGAAGTTCCGAGGAAGTCCTGATGGAAATCCGCGAGGAATACCAGTTTGATACTTGAATAAATTTTTGAAGGAACAGCTTAAAAAAAGCTCTCTTATTCTCAGGCCATAGATTATCGTCGTGTCAAGCACAAAAGAAGGCGATAATTGTAACTTATGTACAGAAAACCCTCAATAAATAACTTTTGAAGCAAAACAACACTCAGTTAGGAAGTTAACTCTATAACAGTTGAGATACAATATCTGAAAGAAAGAGAAGATATTAAAGTTTAAGGTTAAGAAGCCCGACATTCTTTTTGACAGCCATGATGGAATTGCACCTTGCAATGTCAAAGTAATAAAACTCAGTCATCAGAGTTTATATTGATTCGTAAAAGTTTCACAAGATGCAATTACATGCCGATAGTACGCTTATACTTTTCCAGCAATGTCAGTAAAAAACAAATTGAATTTCATATGTTCGCAGCTGTGGGATAAATTATCAACCATAATCAAAGACGCATAGAAATTCCAACCACGGCCCACTTCGCATTAAGTGTGTTAGAAATTTGGCTATAAAATAATTTTGCAGGTATAGTCAACTATAACAGAGAGTCTATTAGTTGTCCTATAACGAACAGGTACGCATTCAAACTTATCTCGCAAGGTCAGATGTAGTAAAAATCAAATAAGGTACCGTGGGGTAAGTGGATACAGAAAAATCAAAAGTCAACTTCATTGTTATGTACAGCTAACGTGAATAATGCAATTCAAACTTTTTTCTGTGGATAACAAATGAGGGACTAATATTCTTCAAATCGTCATTTATTTCGATTTTTTTGATTGTTATGTATTGAGTACGAGGGACTTGAAAATTTGCGGCAAATGATCCACTTGCCCCACCATGGTGGGGTAAGTGGATCACCAATAACAAACTTTTGTTCTCAAAACAAATGTGGTGTAATTATGTATAGTACAAATGATATTACTATTGATCTTGTAATAAGTGCTAGTAGTGTCACATTTTAATATTTTGAAATTAAAAAGTATCTTTATTTAATCAAGATATATGTATATACATATTTTATACATTGATTCCCACTAATTCGAACAAAAATATATTGTAGCTAGAATAATTTGAAGAAAATTCATCCATTTATAGACATAAGTTATAAAGAAGTATTGTAGGATTATTCCTTATGATGTTTTATGAAAACACTCGTAGTTTAAAAATATTAGTTACATTTACTTTTGAATAACAAACTGAAATCCTTTTATTCTATTTATGAATAAATTTGTATCATCTGTCTAGAACAATTTATATGGTCAAATAAGGTACGATTATATGCTTTCAATTGGAAAATTAGTATATTTCGCTCTTCTACAACTTAGCTTAGATAAACCACGGAAAGTTTCGTGTAAATTTTAAAATTATTATTTTTATATACCAGAAAGGTTAAAAAAAACTTTTAGGTGGATTAATTCAAATTTTCTTTGGACAATTTGACAAATTCAAGCTGGGAATGAATGAAGTTAAGGGAAAATAATATTTGCGAATACTAAAACTTTTTAAAATTATCGTAAGCAGTCTGCCAATAGATAATAATAATACTTGATCCACTTACCCCACCCCATTAAAAAGTAGGGGTAAGTATACTGTGTAGAATATATCTGTATTTATTTAAAAAATCACATATTTTTCATTGTGATTCATTCAGTTAGAACTGAAATGCTCACAACGTGTCGAAAAAACTAATTGTATTCGACTTTAGACAGAGATACAGTGGATTTTTGATTGATGGAAAACAATTTTCAAAATAATTAATTTTTGAAGCTCACAAGTTTGCTTGTGTTAGTGTACGTGCAGTACTAGTTTTGCAATAGTATTAGTGTGGGCGTAAGAATATAACCTAAAATGAAGCAATGGTGCGAAAACATTCAACATATTCAAGTTTTAATGCTTAATATTGACGAATGATCCACTTCCCCCACTGTACCTTACCCATGAGCTTCCTAATCTACAATCCGTTACTTATGTGAGCTCCCTAAAACTGATGCGTGCTGCAACCGTCATGTGATCCCCCGTTTGGGATCTCGGTCGCCTAATCCCAATATTCGACTATCATAAGAACATAAAATTTGGGCTTTTTTCCCTTCTGGCCTGCTCTCACCCGTTGTTGGTTAACACTGCTATTAGCGGGACCACAATATTTTTGAATTTATAGTCGCGGTTCAGATTCGGTCAGCCTATCAAGCCTGGCTATCGTTATCGGTGCCGATACATGGAAACAGACTACAAACCTGTTCACACGGATTTCTTCAAAGCTATTGAAGATATATAGCGCGTCGACTAGTGTTAAAGAAATTTGAACATTTTGACAGTTAGAAATGCAAAATAATGATTTCTTGTCAAACAAACAATCACAGTTCTACAGTATACTGTAATTTTTAAAAATCAATGTTATGCTTAGAGTTACTCTTTGGGTCAAACTTCACCCGGTTTGCAGGACATTATTGTTAGAAAAAACTAAACTTGTATATGCATTTTCATAAATATGCTTAAATTAAATTTCAACGCAATGCATAGTATTTGTCATGCTCTCACTATTGTTTCAACCACAAAACCATTGTGTTCTCAGGCATGATAAAAGTGTAGGTCAATGTGAACGTATTATTTATGACAATAAATCGAAATTGTCCATTTTTATGGTCGCTCTCTCTAATGACAGAAATTTATGACTCGATAAATTCTCACCCGAATGAATTTGTTTCAGCAAAATCCCAACTAATGCTCCCATCGAGCTGTCGTTCGTACCCATGGCGTATTCCGAAAACTAATCCATCGAAACGACATATTTGCCCGGCACATTCGACGGGTAGGCTTCGATTTTGAAAATTGGGTCCCCATTCTGGCAATCGGATTTTCGATATTGCTCACAGCAACATCGCGGTAAACCGAGCAGGAAGCTGTGCGTGAGCATTCTCGACCGATGATAGTGACAATCATAAAGCATGAGTAGAACATCATTCCTCTGTTTTATGAGGCTCAGCATCATGCCCCTGATACACAAGCATGGTGATTGGGAAAATAAAAATAATAGATACTTGATTTTGTCAATGTTTGTTCTGGTTTACTGAACAATATATGCGTACAGATTAGGGTCAATCCAGAAGGAGAAGGAACTACAAATGAGTTAAATGCTACAATGAATAGCCGTTAGATTTTTGTTTCAACACAAACGAAAACCATGTGCCATTTGCAAACGGTTGAACCGTTTGAATGTTTGACGAATTAGATTTTTAGCCATTTCTTAGAATGTAAAACTTTATTGACCGCTACATCTAGACTAACAAAACCGAGCACATCATACTTGCAAAAATGGAAGATTTCTCCTAATGCTTCCAAAACTCAACTAATAATATTCCCACATAAACCAAAAGCTCTTTATTTGAAACTTTCAAGTAGACATGTTGTCACGATGTGAGGAGTTCCAATAAATTGGTCGGATGAAGTTAAGTATCTAGGGCTCATGCTAGATAAGAATTTAACTTTCAAAAATCCCATTGAGGGCATTCAAACCAAATGTAATAAATATGTAAAATGTCTCTATCCCCTTATTAATAGAAAATCAAAACTTTGTCTTAAGAACAAGCTATTGATATTCAAACAAATTTTCAAGCCAGCCATGCCGTACCAATATGGACTAGCTGTTGTAATACCAGGAAGAAAGCTCTGCAGAGAAATCAAAATAAAATTTTGAAAATGATTCTGAAGCTTCCTCCCTCGTATAGTACCAATGAGTTACATAGAATATTCAATGTTGAAACATTGGAACAAATGTCAAATAAAATAATGTATAATTTCAGGCGAAAATCGTTACAATCTTCTATTGCATGCCAAACATCGCTTATGGAATAATTTGCAAGGTGATTCCTACGACAGAATATTATTTGATGAGTGCTCTTCTGGATATTTCACAATTCAATGCCCTGACTTGTTAACCGACTCTAGTCACCTTGTAGCTAACTGCTTTCTCATGCTAATTTTGATTCAAATCATGTTCCTGTTACATTTCAAATATTCCATATCCTATCCTATCAATCCTATCAGCTTCAAATTCAATTATTTTCGAGCCGATTGGAATACATATGGAGCATACATTGATCGTAATCTTGATGTTAGCATTTCTTTGCAAACAAAACTTAATATTGACAATGCTCTCGAAACTTTAACAAATTCCATTGTTGAAGCAAGAGGAATATCAATACAAAAATGTGGAGCAAGAACATTTCAAGTTTGATACGACGAATAATAGCGCTTACGACGAAGTAGATCTAAACCCAACTGGTAGAAAGCCAGTCAATGCTTCGCACTGTATTCATCTATGTCCATGTCAAGCACTGGTAGTTTATTAAAGTGAAGCGAATGTTACAGTAACAGTCATATGGATTTGAATTTACGGCTGCGTTGGACCACAAGACTGAAACAGCTGTCATCCACGAATTGGAGTGAAGCCAAACATTTAATGCTGGAGAAGGTGCTGATTTGAAAGCTCGCGTAAAATGTTCAATTAAGCACTAAACATACGCGTTTGTTGGACGGAGCGTAGGCGATATCAACATTTCGCTTATTATTCTGGAGTTTGATCTGTATATGATTGCTCAGTTTGCTGTGGAGTGGCTCAATGTAAGAGTCGACTACGATTATAACGATTTTACCTAGTTACCACAAAATTACCGTTAATAAGTCGCATGTGTTATTGCCCAAGCTACATATGTTGCTTACGCGCGAGGTTTGTTGTGCATTAAGCCTCATTTTGTTTACTCAGCACTAACGCCACTCAAAATGTGACTGCCTTCAAGAACTAATGCTTTCTTCATGGGGTTGCGTTGGACCTCTGAGGTGACATGAAACATGATGGCGTAAAGTTTGGTTGGTTTACTTATAAGAGAAGTTGAACCTATGGCATCCCGAAGTTCTTCAGTCGGTTGTATGACAAAAGATCGAAGAACAGAGTTTCATTTTCATTTATTTAGATAACATCTTAACAAATAACACTGATTCAACAATTTTATGCCACAATACTCGGTTCCTGATCGCATCTCTCCATCCTCGGTTCTGCCCCACGCTTGCCAAATCGATGCGCACTTGATCTGCCCACCAAGCTTGCTGCGCACCTCGCTTTCTTGTACCAACCGAATTCGACACGAAAACCATCTTTGCATGATTGCTCTCCAGCATTCTTGCAACATGCCCTGCCCATAGTATCCTATCAGTTTTGTTCATCTTCTGGATACTGGGTTCGCCGAAGACTCCAAGTGCTTGCAAGTCCTCCTCGAGCATCTTCCACGTTTCCCGTAGAGGACTACTGGCCTTTGGAGCGTTTGGTACATGATACATTTGGTGCGGGCGTGAATCTTTTTTGACCGCAGCTTTTTGTGGAGGCCACAGTAGGCCCGATTTCCACTGAAGATGCGCCTCCGTATTTCACGGTTAACGTTATTGTCAGCCGTCAGTAAGGATCCAAGGTACACAAACTCGTCGACCACCTCGAACTTATCCTCGTCTATCGTGACACTGCTAACTAGGCGAACCCTTTCGAGTTCGGCCCCAGCAGCTAGCATGTACTTTGTCTTGGTCGCATTCACCAACTTTTGCTGCCTCGCGTTGCAGGCGAGTGTACAGGTCTGTCATCTTTTCAAATGTTCGGCCGACAATGTCCATACCATCCTCGAAGCAAACAAATCGATTGGATCTTGTAAAACTCGTATCCCAACTGTTGAGCCTGATTCTCCGCATAACACTTTCTAGCGCAATATCGAACAACAGGCCCGAGGGGATGCTACACCATTACTCCGAATGTCATTTCCCCGAATATATCATTACCCCAAATTCCATCACCCCGAACGCTATTTCCCCGAATTTACAATTATCTTGACATGATTATATTGATGGCGTTTCCCCATGATATTGGAAAACGGTGTAATGTCATTCGGGATGATGGGCCATTCGGGGTTTTGGAATTCTTGGTAATGGCGTTCGGGTTAATGGCATTAGGGGTAATGGGATTCGGAGTAATGGAGTAGAATCTTTTGCACACCTTCCATCGTCGCTCTCATTAGTCTCGTGAGCTTCCCGGGAAAGCTGTTCTCATCCATTATCATTCCATAGCTCTACGCGGTCGATACTATCGTAAGCCGCCTTGAAATCGATGAAAAGGTAATGCGTTGGGCCTGGTGTTCACGACATTTTTGGAGGATTTGCCGTACAGATTTGGTCCGTTGTCGATTGGGCGACAACGAAGCCATAACTTCTCATGAACTCGTTTACTACAGGTGACTGATGACGGAAGATAATCTGTGATAATAGTTTGTAGGCCGCATTTAGAATGGCGAACGCTTGAAAGTTCTCACAATCTAACTTGTCGCCTTTTTTGTACATGGGGCATATCACCCCTTCCTTCCACTCCTCCGGTAGCTGTTCTGCTTCCCCGATTGTGCCTCTCAGCCGGTGCAGACAAATGGCCAGCCTCTCCGGGCCCATCTTTATGAGTTCAGCTCCGATACCATCTTTACCAGCAGCTTTATTGTTCTTGAGCTGGTGAATGGCATCCTTAACCTCCATCAAAGCGGGGGCTAGTTTGTTTCCATCGCTATTCAGATTCTCGTCGAATTGCTGCTTCCACCTTTCGATCACCTCACGCTCGTCCGTCAAAATGCTGCAATCCTTATCCCTGCATATCTCGACTCGCGGCACGAAGCCGTTGCGGAATGCGTTGAGCATTCGATAGAACTTACGTGTTTCTTGAGACCGACACAGTTGTTCCATCTCCTCGCAATCCGTCTTTTCCAGGCGGCGTTTTTTTCTCCCGTAAGAGGCGGGTCTATTCTTCTCCTCCAGAATCTGCCTACATTCCTCGGCGAACCAATCTTTCCGTCGACTCCGTATCACGTACCCGACGATGCTCTCAGCGGCATCGTTGATGGCTGCTTTCATTGTTCTCCAGCAGTCCTCAAAAGGGGCTTCATCCAGCTCCCCCTTTTCACGTAATGCAGCGTCGAGGTGCTGCGCGTATGCAGCTGTGACATCCGCTTGCTTAAGCGGCCGTCAGTACTGTACGTTGTTGATGACGTAGAGTTTTGGGCGCAGTTTAACCATCACCAGATAGTGGTCAGAGTCGATGTTAGCGCCACGATAGGTCTTGACGTCGATAATGTCGGAGTACTGCCGTCCATATATCAGAACGTGGTCTATTTCTGATTATGTCTGCTGTTGTGATCTCCAGGTGTATCGGTATGGAAGGCTGTGCTGGAAGTAGGTGCTACGAATAGCCACATTCTTGGGGGCGGCGAAATCAATTAGTCGTAAGTCGGTTTTGTTCGTCAGCCGGTGGGCGCTGAACTTTCCAATTGTCGGTCTGAACTTCTCCTCCTGGCCTGAGTGTTTAGATCTCCTATGATGATTTTGACGTCGTGGCTTGGGCAGATGTCGTACTTGCGTTCGAGCTGCGCGTAAAAAGCGTCTTTGTCATCATCAGTGCTTCCGGAGTGAGATCTTTGCACGTTTATTATGCTGAAGTTGAAGAACTGGCCTTTGAGCCTCAACTTGCACATTCTCTCATTGATCGGCCACCACCCGATTACGGGCCTCTGCATATCACCCATCATTATAAAAGCTGTTCCCAGCTCATGTGTGTTGCCGCAGATCTGGTAGGTGGTATGGTTACCTCTAAACGTTCGCACCATTGATCCCTTCCAACACACTTCCTGCAACGCTACGATACCTAATCCACGGTCCTTCAGCACATCGGCGAGTATGCGTGTGTTCCCAATGAAGTTGAGAGATTTACAGTTCCACGTACCGAGCTTCCAATCGCTAGTCCCTTTACGTCGCTGTAGTCTTCGCCGATTGTCCCGGTTCGTATTCTCTCGTTGATTATTCGTTGCTTGATTTTCATACGGCTGGCTTGCAGGGCCTGATACCAACCCCCTAGATTTCCGGAGGACCATTCCCCCTAAATGTTCGGAGGACCACAGTGCACAGTTTAGCTTAGAGTCCTGCTCTGGCACTCGGACGATGATCAGCCGCCCCTGACATGAGGAACAGACGCTGTAGTGAGCCGCTTCTAACATTGAGTACATACGCTCAAGGTTTGCTGAAGCAAAAGCAAAAGCAAACCCCCCCCCCCCCTTCCCTGTCAGAATACGACCAAAGCTCCCACCGGGGGTTGGTTACCCGATCTTCCCTAAGGTTACTCGTACCCCGGCCAGTACCGCGAGGAGGTAGGGATAGGAGTTGCTGGGCAATAGGCTAAGGACCGCACAGAAGGGTCTATTTTATTCCTTCAGGTACGCGAGGTACCAATGGTACGCCATGCCCAGCCATTTACCAACCATTGCCGATATAGTCCGATATAGCTGTGATGATTTCCTTCGCTTGCTCAGACCATGCTTCGAAGTCAATTGAAAACGAAAAACACTGCGAAGATAGAATGAATCAGGGAAACGTTTAAATGATTGTGACTCAATTATATAGTACATAGTGTTCATTACATGTTTGGGATCTCACAGAAGTCCAAACATTCTTTGATATTGGAGAAATTCTGATGGAGTCAAACAAATGTTTGGCCTGCTGTCAGATCCCAGTAAAATATGTGGCACCTTATAATGATAGCTCTAGGTTATACTACGAGAATGCTGGCTGCACGAAGTAGACCAAGACTTGATAGCTTGCAACGCAGGAAGGAATTTGGAGTTGTAATCACTCAAGATTGATACAAAATCATTGCAGGCATCCAGAGTTGTTTTCAGTTGCAATTTATTAAAATATCATTCAACAGAGAGACTTATTAACGAAAATATTTCACGCGATTCGTACTCACGCTGATTATGGTTGCATGAGTACCATAATTCATGCAAACCGAAACAAAGCTTGCATCGTTACGCACCTTCAAGCATGCATGCAAATTTGGCCAGACTTTTGTGGCGTTTAAAAAGAGATTATGTAAATTAGTGGCCCATTAGTAGCAAATCTTTTCTGTCGAGCAGTCAGAAACAGAATTCAAAAAAATGTCTGACATAATTCAGTACCGAGTTTCGGAAGGTGTAGCCTTCTAACCTGCTTATTCACCGACGACGACTCCATTCCATCGTCCAACCGAAACCCGATCATTGGACGCTAATCATCACTAATGACCGTGTTACGACGAGTTATGCGCAACGAAACTCATCGCAGCTCTTTGTTGTGCAGATCTCACTGGACGGACGGCCTTTTCTTGACCGACAAACTTCAAATTAACGTCTACCTTCCGACTGAATGGTCAGCTCGCAACATAGCTCTCTGTTCATTTGCAACAATAATAGCCAACCCCATACGGCAATTTTTGGCACGCGGGAATGCACTTCCTTTCTGTTACTCAGCACTAACTTCTCTCCTTTTCTTATGCTTTGTTCTGTTTTGGTTTCTTGGTCGTGGCGGTTAAAACACCAAGCAGGTACAAAAATTAAAATTAATTATCTACAAAATCTGTTATTAGGGTTTCGGAGTAAATATTTCTGTTTTACTTTTATTGCCGTCATCATCAACATTATCATTTGCAGCCATCGACCAGTCAGCAAATGTAAAAGCAAACGCGCCAAGAGTAGCCAAAGGTCTTCGCCGCACCGCCGTAAGAATCACAAGTCGGAACTGTTGCGCTCTCCATTTGAATCTGCCCTAGAAGAGTTCACCCGTCGTCGCTTCCGTCCTGCTCTGCGTTTCCTTTTCGGCAGTCGGGGCCCCGTCTTTGGTGACGTTCCGAATGGCAAATGGCAAATGGCAACTACAAACACAATGGGCAAAATGTTTTCGTCGTTTTCTCTCTCTTCGTTCGTTTGTTTAATGCAATTCGAAAAATGTTTTCCTCATTGTTAAATTTCCTTTCTGCAAATTCCGTTCGCTGTATTTCACCACTTGCTCAGTTCGGGTTAACGTCGCGCCGTCGCGTGCTTACAATGAACACCGGCAACCTCGGACACTTGTCATGTTCGCTGGCAGCAGGTACCGAATGGCGTTGGGAGTTGGTAAGGTGCCAAGTGGCACAGTGTCAGATGTTCCAAATTTGCCCCAAATGTTCCAAATTAACTCCCAACAACGGTACGACACATGAAACTGTAGCTTGGAACAGTAAACTCTCGATTTACGTAATGGGTCGGAGATACCAGTATAGAAATTCACTTAAATGGAATCATTACGCAAATGAAACTTGTGTTAAAAAACTAGAACTTTCGTCCTCAAAATGAAGTTAGTACCGTTTTGATTCATATTACGGACACTTAAGGCCTCAGTGAAGTATAACCCAGCTTGGACCATACAAAATAAATCATTCTGTATGATTTTTTAGCGTTATCGAGCGTCGGAAGCCCTTAACTTTCGGATGGTGGGTAAAGAATACGCGTCCGCAACTTAAATAATTTTAAATAAATCAAAACGTGTGGCCTTTTCATGATTCTTATTCCGGACGCTCCCTCACTTTTGCCTCATATTCCGGACACTTTGATTCGAATTACGGACAGCTCATGATAATCATTAATGGAACAGTCAAATCATCAATTGAAATCGTTCAACCACTTAAGAGACGTCTAAGGTAGTTGGGCATTATAAATTTGCAATGATATTTATGGAAAAAAAACCTAATAAAACGAGCCTCGAAAATGAGAACTTTTGGACGGCGAAAATTGAAACATTTCGTGTGAAATGTTTCCCATACAAACGACAGTGTCCGGAATTTGAAGCTGTCCGTAATATGAATCAAAACGGTACCTATTAATTTATTAATCTAGTAAAAATCGAACAACAAAAAATGTTGGGAACAGACCCTCTCACGCCTAGGACCTAGGAACGAATCCCTTCCTCGAGATAGTCTTAATGTGCCTTTGGTCCCGAGATGAACTAGCCTAGGATGAAAAGTCTCGTTAGTAAAGACAAAAAAGTCAAGAAGAATAAGAATGATACTTATGTAAAAAAGCACGTGAAAAAAACTATGCCAACTATACATATTAATTTGCCTTGGTGTTCTAGATTAGCATCGAATTCCTTGGGAAACAGGTCTTCAGATCAACAAGCGTAACCAGTGATGTCTTTAAGATTTCTGAACATTATGTATCCCCATTAAGCCCATGAAATTATTGTCTGTCAAGTTTGAGTTCAACGAGGTTAAGCAGATCTTTTTCTTTGAGTAGAGGCATTAAAACCTACTAGCGTAACCAATGATATTTCGAAGGGTCATGCCCATACGAACTTTTTTTTAAATATATACTACCAAGATTTTAGTTCAACAACAGTATATTGACACATATATTTAGCTGTTCAGTAGTACAATCTTTATTGTTTTTTTTTCAATTATTAACTCATTACACGTGATAAAAATGGATAAATTATGGATGAAATTATGGAAAAAAATCCACGAGCTCGGCTGGGATTCGAAACCAGGACTCTTGTACGCAAGACGAACGCTTCACCAACTAAGCTACCGAGCCAGAAAAGGGTACACCTGAGACTTGAAACTGAGACCAGATTTTTTTTTCAGGGATTCCTTCACCGAAATCCTTTAATTCCTTCAGAATTTTCCCAAGGAATTTCTCTAGCGAATTTTCACCGCCAAATAATTAAGAGATTTATTTCGAAAACTCCTGCAGGGATTTTAGTAATTCCTCCATAGATTTGAGATTATCCAAATATGTTCTGCCAGGGGTTCCTCCGAAAATTGTCTGGAATTTTTCCAAGGATTCCCTCAGGACTTTCTCCATGAGCTATTTATTTCTCATTCAATTTCTCGAAGACCATTTCGACAAGGAATAAGAGAGATTTTCGAGAACTCATACATGAATTCCAGTATTTCTTGCAAGGATTTTTTCAAAGATTTCGCCAAAAAAAAAAATTAAAATTGGAATTTCTCTCAGAGTTTCACCAATAATTTAGACAGGGATTCAGTAAACACTCCACAATTTCTCCAAATCCTTCAATGATTCCTCCAGTGAACGACTTTCTCAGAGTTTCTAAATGGATTTTTTTCTGAAATTCTTCTAGGGCTTCCTTCCAACGTATCCCCAAAGATTTTACCAGATAATCATTCCGGAATTTCACTTAAATTTCGTCAAAGAATTCTGCTGAAAATTGTAAGAACCATATGGTCTTTTGCCAAACCTACCAGTGATAATTCAGTAGCTACACCAATAACCTCAAGAACTCCAACACGCATTTTTCCAGCAGTTTTATTATGGATTCTTCCAGAAATTACACCTGGGGTTATTTTCAATTCCACCAGCAATACCTCCATTGTATCTGTCAGTAATTCCTTTACAAGTTCTGCCAGTAATTTCTCCAGGAATTATTCGAGGAAAATTGCCAGAGATTTCTCCAGGAATCCCGAAAGGTGTTCTTTCAGGAAGTCAATCAAGGATTCCTACAGCAACTTACATAAGGACTTCATTATCAATTATACCAGAGATTCCTCAAGAGGTTCCACCAGATATTACTTTAAAAATCCCACCAGACTACTCTGCAAGATATTTACCAAGATATTCATTAGGTTTCCTTCAGTAATTCTGCCACGAGTTGTTCTGGTAATTTTACCTTCGAGAATTTCATCAGTGATTTTTTATAATTCTTCCCTAGTTTCCTCGGGAGTACCACCAGCGACTCCAGTAGGAATTTTTCCATGGATTCTTTTGGGAATTCTACCAAGCATTGCTTCAGGAATTGCACCAGTGATTCCTTCAGAAGTTTCATCATAAATGCTTCCAAGGGTTTCTACAAAAAAATTCTGTTTAGAATTCTCCAGTTATTTACACCCTTCATATATCTTGGATACCTTGTATGGATTTTTTTTTAAGAAATTTGTCTTTGGATCCTCCAAAAATTTACACAGAAACTTCTCCACGAACTCATTCAGTAATACTTCCAAAGATATCTTCAGAAGGGGCCTTCCTTAGCCGAGTGGTTAGAGTCCGTGGCTATAAAGCAAAGTCATGCTGAAGGTGTCTGGGTTCGATTCCCGGTCGGTCCAGGATCTTTTCGTAATGGAAACTTCCTTGAGTTCCCTGGGCATAGAGTATCATCGTACCTGCCACACGATATACGGATGCGAAAATGGCAACTTAGGCAAAGAAAGCTCTCAGTTAATAACTGTGGTAATGCTCATGAAGAACACTAAGCTCAGTAGCCGGCTCTGTCCCAGTTGGGACGTTAATGCCAAGAAGAAGAATATCTTCAGAAAGTCTATCTGAATTCCCTGCAACGATTCTTACGCTAATTCTTCAAGAGATTTCTGCAGGCAATATTCAATGTTCACTCCACTTGAACTTCTCCTGAGATTTTTCCAGGAATCTGTCCGGTTCCAGTTACATTCAAAAGATTCTGCCAGGAAATCTTCAAGCGACTGCTTCAATAATTCTTTAGAGTTTCTGAGTTCCTGAGATTCCTTCTAAAGTATCTTCAAGGATTTTTGGAAGAACTACTTTTTAAATTTCCACATGATTTCTTCAAGGCAATTTATCGGGAATTCCCCAAGTTATTGTATTTGTTTAGAAAGCCTTAAAGAAATTTCGACAAGATTTTCTTCTGGGTTACATACAGTTCCTTCTCTTGGGAGTCCTTTAGGAAATCCGTTGAGAATTTTTGGAAAAAAAAATTTCCGAAGGTGACACGGGAGATCGTGTTATTATCTCTTTCTTTTGTCTCACTCTAACAATCATCATCAAAACTTTGAAGAAGCAAATCTCGTGTTCAATGAACCGATTAAGCTGAAAATTTAATGGGTTGTGCACTACATTATAGAATTATAGTCATACAATTTTCGCATCGATATATGGAGTAGTACTTGAGATTTCCTTCTTTAATACATAACAACATACATAAGTTTTCAAATTATTTTGAAGGACTATTTCCAGGAATTTTCCGAGTTATAATGACAACGTATTATGAGAACCTACTCATGAATAGAGTTGGTAAAAGTTCTGAAATTCAAACCACAGTAGCCAAGCAAAGCAAATCATAGTCAGCAAAGCCATGAAAGTAGCAAAACACCCATTGCTAAGGGCAACCCAAATTTACTGTAGAAAAATGTTCTATTTCCCGCATTTAGAGCTACTATTGACACTACTGATTTAAAAAATCACGCACCAAAAAAGGACTATTTGATTGAGCTTTTTTAAACTACTAGTAGTGAGGAGTGCCACGTGAGTTTCGCGAAATTTAAATCTACTACTATTACCATTCGCAGCGTTTCTTTCTTCCAGAAATTCGTACATGTATTTTTATAGAATTTTCTTTTGAAAAATGTCAAAAATTGCTCAAAAAATATCCTTGAGATTACTTCTCTACTTGGGGGAACTCCTAGAGGAATTATAAGAGAAATTCTTAGATGATTCACTACAGTGATTCTGGAGGTGAATACTGCATAAGGCGCGATCAGTGCAAGAATGCATGGATGTTTTCTTGCATAACTCCTACAGGAACCCTTAGATGAACCGATGACGGGAGTCTTTGAAGTTCATCTGGAAGAAATATAAAAGCTGGAATGAATCTTAAAAAAAACTCATTAAGAAATCATTGGAAAAATTCATAAACAACACTTTAGGGTGTCTAGTATAGGCACGACTTTACCATACTGCAATATCAAGACTTATGGAGATAAAAATCTGAATTTAACGCGTTTTTTTCTTGCACTTATCAAGAGCAGATTTGTAATTTTGAACATTTTTTTTCGCAAACTATTTGTTGATGGTGTTATATTTCTGGAAGCTCCTCAGTTTTGCACAAGTCGCGTTATATTTAGACTTTATTTTAAGAAATTTGTGCTAGGTCATAAAGTACGGACAATAAACTCTAAAAATATATATTTAACATTTCCGAAACAAGAATTGATCAGACTATCACTTATTTAGTTGGAAATTATAAAGTTTAGTATATGAAATTTGAAAATGAATTTAAAATCCGATTTCAGCTGTGGTCGATATTTAAAAGGGTCAAAACCAAGTCCATGTAAATTTATTAAAACATGTGAATAACTTAAACTTTTATTTCCTGTCCAAAAGTTTAGAAATTGACCATCAGTAAGTTTAAAATGATTATTTTTATTCATTTTGAATATACCTGGAAAGCTCTTGTGGAACATCTTAGATACCATACAGGGGATAGGCAAAATGATTGAAATAGGCAAAATTTTGCCCAAATTCAAATGCTTATAACTTTATGAAAAATGGATGAAATTGGATGCATCTGGAAGCAGTCGACGGCAAATTTGGTCCAGTTTTAGGAACTTCCTTGGCCATGCATATGTTTTTACCCATATTGATGTGTTTTCGGGCATGTTTTGAATTGGCCACATCCCCGGGGCACCTGGAATCTACTATAAAGTGGTCATGGCAGCCGGTGGTGCTGGAAATGCTTCGGAAAGCATAACCTTTGAAAATCATGAAGTTTGATGCCCATATTGATATGGTTCCAGATATGTTCCTAATTGACCACTTCCCCCAGGGCACCTGGAACCTTCTATAGAGTGGTCTGTGCATCTAATGGTTCTGAAAACGCTGCAGGAAACATCATTTTTAAGGTTGATGTCCACTTGGATATAGCTCCGGATAATATTTACATGATTGGAAATACAAACATGACTGACCATGCTTTCCGGAACCAGTTTTACGGAAATGGTCATATTTCTGAAGATTTCCAACCAATCTTAATGCGTCCGGTGGCATTCAACTTCCTATTAGTTCTAGTTTCTAGGAAAATTGCAAACATCTATCTAACTTTACACCGCACAAAAATACAAGCGACAGAAAAAATGACATTTGGACATGACCTCAGAAAATCCGGAACATCTCCGGTGTCCAGTGGCCAATATGCATGGCCAAGGAAGTTCCTAAAACTGGACCAAATTTGCCGTCGACTGCTTCCAGATGCATCCAATTTCATTCATTTTTCATAAAGTTATAAGCATTTGAATTTGGGCAAAATTTTGCCTATCTCAATCATTTTGCCTATCCCCTGTATACTTGAACTCACTACATCGAAGGATTTTGATAAAAACATTCATTACCAGTTAGCATCCAACAAAACACAAATATAGGGTTTGTGCTGGCTAGATAAGAATTGATTTTATAAACTAAAATATTTAAATGTAAAAAGTAAAATAACAGAACAGAATTTTCACAGCCAGCGTTTACAATATCCCAGGGAAAAATACAACTATAGATATATTTATTTGTTTCAGAAATATTATGATTCTCGTTATTAACATCGTGCCCATACTTTTTGGGGCACCCTATAAACAAAATTTTCACGAGAAATACATGAAGATATAGCATTTTAGAGATTCTGCCAGGAATTCTCCAAGCTTTTACTCCTATGATCCTTTAGAAGTATACTCTTCGAATTCTCTAGGGATTTCTCGAAAGAAAAAATAATCCAAAAATTCATGCAGTGATTTCAGAAGTAAATATACGAATCCATGCGAGAAATTATGGATGTTCTGTTGCAAAATTTCCCACAGGAGCCCTAGGATGAATCAATGACGGGAAACCCTGAAGATCCTTAGGAAGAAATTTGTTTATGAATTCCTGGAGGAGTCATGTAAAAAAAACACTAGGAAATTATTGGAAAAAATGAACAACAGAGAACAAACATTTCTACAAGAAATACATGAAAAAGTCCCTAGAGAACTCTCTAGATCAATGGTCCATAGCCTAACTGATTATAAAAGCCCCCTGATTGTTAGTAAAACATAGCGCGGGCTACTAGATATGATTGAATTTATTTGAACGGCTTCCAATGGGATTTAAAACAAATCAATCGTGCCCTTGCGTTGCATGAAAAATCCTCATGCTGAAGGTCTTGTAGGTTTTCGATGTTATTCACAAATTGTTCGTGTCTTTTAAGGTGAAGATGAATCGAAGCCAAATCTAAAAATTTCAAGAGCACAAATCTGGATAACCGAACACCTGTTTGAGCAGTAAACTTAATCGATTGGTCACCAGCAGCTGGTGACCAATCGATTAGGTTTTCAGCTTAAATGGTAGTTTGGTTCTCTAGATTTGTGCTCTTGAAAATTTGAGGTTTGGCTTCGATTCATCTTCCCCTTAAATGATCATTTCTAGGACGATTTGGAATAATCACCCAGATAGAGTGTAATTTTCTGGGCATGTTCGATGAGATTTCTTTTGAAATTCCCGGAGCGATTGCTGAAGAATCCCTATAGAATCGAAGAAAAACAAATTTCTTTTAAATATTTTGTAGTGTTATTTTTTTTTTTTGTAAAATCTTGTTTATTAGTTTTTGATAATAAATAAAAGGTAATTACAATTTCAATAATCACATTTCAACTTGAAAAAAGAAGTCTAATTCATCTATATCTACAGCGCTATCACAATTCATGACAAAAGTAACATAGTTTATGAATAGTTTAAGTATTTAAGTTTTCTGCTGCCTGTTTGCATTCAACAGAACTGGACTGTCCAACGTCCTTGAAGAATGGTCGACAGGATGCTCTGCTAAAGTCCCCACGCTGCCGTTACTCGCTGACATCCGCTGAATTTGTGCCTCAGAGTGTCCGATGCAGAATTGCAATGTAGGCACCGTTCACTCTCTGACCTACGAATAGTGTGCCACAAACGCCGGTGCTCCGTTTTTTCATTTACTAGTATATACCGGTTGCTTCGTTGTTCTGACGTCAGCATTTTGTTCTAATGTTCATAACTATTCGATATTGTAGATGAATGTTTGACTTTGTTTTCCAACTTAAAACATGTTTGGAAATTGAGTTTTGCCAGCTTTTTAGAAATCTGGACCATTGTGGAGCGCCAACCTTTAAGGGCGCTTAAATGCACGACGCACTTGAAAAAGAAAGTAGATACATATTACGGTAAATTGTATCCTTAGTCACCATTTCATAAAAGCAATTTTGTGATTCTAACAAAATCTTGGAAGAAGAAGAAATAAATCTTCAATTAAAAATACATAATTAAATTTACGAAATGAGCAATATGTCTACATATGCACTAATTGCTAGTTGGGAAGTCCATCGTTGAGTAAGTTTTTGTATAACCCTGGTCTGGTCCGGCATTGGAGTCAATACTGGATAGATTATGTTTGTTTGATTATGCATAAGAAACCTTATTCATAGCAAAAATAAGAGTGCATATGTATGCACTGGTTGAAAGATCATACAAGATTTCCTTCGTATGGGCCCCCTCACATTGCTTAATTTATGGCAATGAGGGTGCGGACTCTTTCGCAAAGGTAGGCGCTGATGAAGGTGAGATATATGATATAAGAAATTCACACGATCATTTTCATTTATAATACATCAAAGTTCTCCTCGCTATTGGTAAAGCGATTGGCTAAGTAACCAACGGGACTAGAGCTTCCTTGCGAGCGAGATTTCATTCGCGTGATGTCAAGACTTATGTTCAACCATTACTTGCTAGACGCACATTTAAATAGGATTAATCTGGCACTGAGCAATAATTGTAATAGGTGTGGTTCCGGTTATGATGACATGGATCACGTAGTTTGGCAGTGCCCAGATATGGACGCCTCCAGAGCGCAACTTTTGGATACCCTTGTGACCCGAGGTAGACCACCCTATGTTTCAGTTATGTGCTGGGCTCCCGCGATCTCTTCTACATGTTGTCGATTTACGATTATCTTTGCTAATGGTGTATAAAAGTTTAATTCTCTTGCGTTATCTTCCCCAGTTTTTATTTTTTCTCTGTGTTTGTCCTCATTATGCTTAATTGATATTCCTGGCCATCCGGCAATCGAAAACCTACATGAAGTTGGTATACGCCATGATACGACAAATAAGCAACCATGAAATACCACCCAGATGAGCTGCAAAGACACTTGTTACCCAATCCCAACCTAGACCATCCTAAAAATATTTGTGTCCACTAACTTCGAGTTGCCACAAGTACCCTGGCTCCAACCCGGACTAAACTTGGTACTTAAGAAAATAAACAATTGTAAAAAAAGTACAAAAATGAATTTTGGCTCCGTAAAGCGTTAAACGCGATTGAGCCTCAAATAAGCTATTGTTTTTGAATTCGAGATTTGATAGTAGGTATATATTTTATAGATCTTGTTTGGATTTGAACCAAATTCATTTACATCATAATGTTCCGTGATTACGGGTGTGGATCTGCTGTGCTATATTGAAAATAGTATCTTGATAACCTTAGACAGACATTGAAACATCTATTGATCTGTTCGGTGATCCAATCTGCATGGTTTAACCAAACAGTTTCAACACTGAATAAATCGCACGTGCTCTATGCGCGTGTGTAGTATTCATGAGATGGATGAATAATGTGAAGGGTCTGCGTTACCAGTGGGGATTTGCATTCGAAACTTGTAACGTTCTGAGTTATTGGGTCACCAAGTGGCTCAGTAGCTTATTTGGTATAGCGCACGTCTAGCATACAAAAGTCCTGGTTTCGAATCTCAGCTGAACATGTGGATTTTTTTCCACAATTTCACCCATAATTTATCCATCTTTACCACGCGTAACCAGTTTTTTTAAGGACACTACACGTTAAGGAGACAGGATCTGTCGTTGGTTTCGGAATTTAAAAAAGCAGTTTTTTCGTTCAAAATCAAGAAAATTTTCACGCAAATTTGTTCACTATATTCTATTCTTCAACAGAAACACGATGAACATATTTTCATCAAATAATTTACAATTTTGGACAGAAAAACTGTTTTTGAAATGACGATGATTTCGATGACTGATCCTTGAACGTTGAAGCTTCCAGTGGACGGTCCTTTGAAGGAAGCACCACACTTGACAACGAACTAGCATGCAACGATAGACGTTGAGTTTAAAATGTAATAGATCAGTGTTCCAGTGTGAATACAAATTGTAATAATAAAGCTTCCAATGATCACTGTCTACTTTTTCAAGTCTAAATACCTATACTCTAAAAAGCTTGTGAGTTCAAGAAGACAATTTTTTTTCTATCTTTATTAACGAGATTTTTAGCCGTGGGCTAGTTCATCTCGGGACCAACGGCTTTACTTCCCTTCCGAGTCGTCACTGAAATTTTAAGTGACTATCTCGGGGATGGGATTCGATCCCAGGTCCTCGGCGTGAGAGGCGTGTGTTCTAACCACTACACCAGGTCCGTCCCCAAGAAGACAATTCTTAGATCAACACGAAAAATATAGTTACCTCTAAAATGTTAAAGAAAAACCTTCATCATAGCAAATGTCTACAACACCGTGCTTTTCATCCGTTGATTTTTCTGTTTTACGTTGTATTACTCCGTTTTAAAATTCCAATTTTTCGTTTTAATCGTCGAATCGTTCAAAAGTGATAATTCCGTGTGTTTGCAATATCTAAATCGGCCGAAAAATAGCTAAATTATTGCGAAATTATTTCGTTTGGCTATCAACCCAAATCTCACTGTTGTGACAATGGAGAAGAATGTGTGCAAAGAATGCGAACTGGATGTTAACGACATCGAGCCTGTCCGCTGCGGCTTTTGTGATGCTGTTTATCACATCAGTCAACAATGCTGTGGATTTAACTACCGAACCACACGCGATATTTTGTCCCAAGGAAAGGTGATGTTTATTTGCTCTGATTGCCGATCTGAGTTGAATGGACGAAGTGTAAAATGCTATCTGGAGGACAAAATGAAAACCCAAACGACTTCGCCCACAAGTGTTGCTGCATCAGACAACCTATCTTCCCAACTGCAATTGCTCACTGGAGTGGTGGATAAATTGAGCAAGAAGGTTGATGATCTGGCATCAGCTTCAGGTGGAACCAAAACAAACCAGCTATCGACACCTTCATTTCGCACTTGGCCCAAACCTGGCGCAAAACGTCCACGAGTAGAGCAGTACGATTCTCCCGCCGTGGCAAACGATCGTGGAACACGAACCATTGACCTTAGTGATTTGTCAATTGCTTCGATTATGTCCACTCCATCACCGCCCAAGTTCTGGCTGTACTTGTCAGGATTCCAGCCGCTCATCTCCCCCGAGGACGTGCAGAAAATTGTGGCTCGTTGCCTTGATTTATCTGCACCATGTGATGTGATTCGTTTGGTTCCAAAAGGCAAGGACATCTCGAGCATGTCGTTCGTGTCATTCAAAATCGGCCTTGATCCATCGTTGCAAAATCGTGCGCTGCAGGCGTCAACCTGGTTGGAAGGACTGGTTTTCAGAGAATTCGTCGATCAATCAAAAAACTTCCGCCGCCCGTCGGTCAAACCTGTGGACATCACTCAGACACCAGTTTAATGCGATGTTCAACGGACGGTGGGAACCCTCGGGTTCCCATCACAGGCGAGTATCCGATTTTATTTTCACATCTTCATACACTCAACCGACTTACGTTGCAGACCAACACCTCCGTCTATGATGTGTCTGTGTACTACCAGAATGTTCGAGGCGTCAGGACGAAAATCGATGATCTACTTCTGGCTGTTTTGGACTGCGAATACGACGTCATCATTTTGACTGAGACCGGATTGAATGACTGCATCGATTCCCTGCAAATCTTCGGACAAGAATTTAATGTATTTCGCTGCGATCGCAACAGCATGAACAGCAACAAATCGAGCTTTGGTGGCGTGTTAATTGCAGTGCATCGTCGTCATGCTAGTAGACAATTCCGCCTACGCCACGGTGAAATACTGGAGCAAGCGTTTGTGGAGACTAATGTTGGTCGTAACCGTTTATTGCTTGGAGTTGTGTACATTCCACCCGACCGTAGCAGTCATGCTAATCTGATGGATGAACATGTGGCTTCCGTACGCGAACTGTGTGATTACGCGTCAAATGATGATCAGGTGCTGATATGCGGTGATTACAATCAGCCTCGTCTCCAGTGGTCACTCAACTCGGATGGCGACGTGCAACTAGCTGGCAATACTTCTGTAACTCCTGCTAGTGCTGCTTTGATTGACGGAATGGACTTTTTGAACATGTTTCAAGCCAACTACCATCGTAATCAAACGGATCGAACACTAGATCTCGTATTTCGGTCAAACAACTGCCTCCCTATCATCAGTGAAGCTGCTGTTCCGTTGTTGCCAGTTGATTTACACCATCCTCCACTTGAGTTGTTGCTTGCTGTTCATTGTGAACGAAATGTCGAACACTCGCTACGTTTGGCCGATGAACCTGTACTTGACTTTAGCAAAATTGACTACAATGCTGTCTCAGCTTATTTTACTACACTTGACTGGGATTGCTTGAATGCTTGTCAGAATGTCGACGAAATGGCATGCAACTTCTGCTCCATCGTCAATCAATGGTTGCAACATAACGTACCTTTTCGAAGACGTACTTTTTCACCCGCATGGAGTACTCCATTGCTCAGAAAGCTAAAGAGAGAGAAGAACGCCTGTCAACGTAAACATCGTACTACACAATCGTCCGAGAGTAAGCAGAAATTCCAAAGAGCGAGCAATGCGTACCGCAGTCTAAATGCAACGTTGTACAAAGCGTACACCATAAAAATGCAGTCCAATCTCCGGCTGAATCCGAAAAGCTTCTGGAAATTCGTGAACAGCAAAAGAAAGGACCCGTCTATCCCAAGTAATGTTGTGTATGAAAATGTGGAAGCCAATTCATCAGCTGAAAGTTGCGAACTCTTCGCCAATTTTTTTGCTTCCGTGTTCGACAACGCATCTGCTTCGGATACTGATGCTGACTCTGCCACATTGGATCTACCGCCGGATTTTATAAATCTGACAACATTTACCGTAACTCCTGCTATGGTCATCGCTGCTGCAAAAAAGTTAAAAAGTTCGCTGTCTCCAGGACCCGATGGCATCCCATCTATATTGTTCTGTCGTTGTGCTACCGTCCTTGCTGAACCGCTTTCTACTATTTTCACACGGTCCCTTGACAACGGTGTATTCCCCGAGATTTGGAAGCAGTCCTTTATGTTCCCTGTGTTTAAAAATGGCGATAGGAGAAATGTTATGAACTACAGAGGAATCACGAACTTGTCAGCTGCGTCGAAGTTATTCGAAATCATCGTTAGCGACGTAATCCTTAGCCAGTCGAAGCAGTACATTTCCGTCGATCAGCATGGGTTTATGCCTGGTCGGTCAGTCACTACGAACTTGCTAAGCTTTACCAATATTTGTGTAACTGCAATGGAGGATAAAGCACAAGTCGATGTCATCTACACCGATCTGAAAGCGGCTTTCGATAGAATTGACCACAAGATCCTTTTGCGCAAGCTTTCTCGTTTAGGAGCTTCCAACAAGCTCGCATCATGGCTCAGTTCTTATCTGACTGGTAGACAACTTCGTGTCAAAATCGATTCGAGCATTTCGTCTACTTTTTGCAACTCATCGGGCGTTCCGCAAGGAAGCAACTTAGGCCCATTATTGTTTACTCTGTTTTTCAATGATGTTGCCGCAAAATTAGGTTTGAATTGCGTTATTATTTATGCCGACGACCTTAAAATTTATTTGGTGATCCGATCGGTAGAAGACTGCCACCGTCTACAAGCTTTGATCGACCAGTTTTTTGATTGGTGCATCCGAAACAAATTAACAGTTAGCATTCCGAAATGTTCCGTTATGACGTTTCATCGATCTAAACACCCGTTGCTATTCGATTACCAAATCAATGGAGTGAAACTGCGAAGAGTGGATGAGGTTACTGATCTCGGAGTGGTGCTGGATCCTAAATTGACGTTCAACGGCCATTATACTTCGATCATCAGCAAAGCAAACCGACAACTGGGCTTTATTTCAAAGATCGCCAAAGACTTTACGGATCCGTATTGCTTGAAGTCTTTATACTGTGCCTTAGTTCGGCCTATTTTGGAAAACGCTTCTGTTGTTTGGACGCCTAATGACATCTCATGGACTTTGAGAATTGAACGTGTGCAACGTAGATTTATCCGGTTGGCTTTGAAGCATTTACCTTGGCGCGATCCAGTGAACCTTCCTGCTTATCCTGAACGCTGCAAATTAATTGGTATGGACACCCTTGAGAAAAGACGGAAGATGCAACAAGCGATCGTTGTGGCAAAACTTATGGGCAATGAAATTGATTCTTCTCGGTTACTTTCCATGCTGAACTTTCGCGCTATTCAACGTCCTCTTCGACAGCGCTCTATGCTGCAGAGCAGGTTTCACCGAACAACGTTCGGTTATAACGATCCAATATGCTCGATGATTCGTTCTTTTACTCTGGTTGAGGATCTGTACGACTTTGGTGAAACATCGCTGCGCTTCAAGCATAAAATTTGTCAGTCATCGTTATTGTAATGTGCGTTTATGTTTTATTATGCATTCATTAAGACTTTGATGTCAGATGGATTGAAATAAATAAATAAATAAATAAATAAATAAATGTTTCTATGCTCCAACAAGGTTATCAAACTATATGTAATACTGTACTATATTATGTGAACGGAATTGTTTCAATGGACTTTACGTAAATAAAAGTTTTTTTTTCTATCTTTATTAACTATATTTTTAGCCCTAGGCCAGTTCATCTCGGGACCAACTAAAATTTTAACCTTTCAGTCATCGCGCGGTGTGAAGCCGTCAGAACCATCACACTGATGTTGTGTACGATAAGCGAGGTTTTTTCAACAGGCGTTAGAGGCGTGTGTTTTAACCACTACATCAGGTCCGTCCCCTGTAAATAAAAGTTGCGAAATCGGAGGTTCCAGTGTACAGCTCTTTAGTGAAACAAACCAACAAACAGCAGCAGGATCACAAACAGAGTGCCACTGGGACCTGATGTTTCTGCCCCAGACGGACCAGAAGCCTCCTCTCCCGGACCCAATTCCGCCGATGCTGGGCGCTGTTGCATACATTAGCGTCCGAAAACTACGCAGGAAATGTAAATATAAATGCAGAAAGTATCTTTTTGTTCTTGGCCCTAGACGTGTGGCCACTGCTCTTGGCAGTCAAGTCCGGTTTGTGGGCATTCAGCTTTACTGCTTCTTATGGTGTACGACGTAGACATGAATGAAATAGAACTGACCCTGACATGATTCAGTCTGTTGGTGGCGTTTGTGCTGGGCAGACCAGTCAGTGGTCTGAGAGTACGGTTCGGAGCCGGTGTGAGACTACGGAAATGAAATTGTTGGGTTTTTGGTTGGGGGTGGGGTGGAGAACTGCTGCTGGCTGGATGGATAAAATCCGCTGGCATCCGGAGTTGGACTCGGAGTTGGGAATTAGTTTATTGTTTTCCTAGCATCAGCTAGCAAATCATACAATGCTGGCCAAGGACCGACAATTCACTGGAATTCATTCACACCGAACTCGGTTAACCACGCCGGGATAATTTCGGTATGTTGCTTTGTCAGAAAAGCATGATGTATTATCGGTGTTAGTATGGTGTAGAGCAGAATCGAACGATATGTGATTACTTGGAATAAGGCCTTGTTACTTCTGGAAGATCTTATTTTGATTTCAGAATAGCTTTTGATTTTCTAATAGGATTAACTATAAAGTGTCCGATTGAATACTTACTTGACGTTGCCATAGACATGTTCTGAAAAGAACAAGATCTTCACTTATATGATTCCTTATGGGTAATGAAATATTTCACGATTAATTTGTAAATAGCTTACATGTTTTTTGGTGTCTTACCCTGAGACATCTCAACCACTAGGATTTAAAATTTATTCCGTCACGAATGAGCTTTGAGATGTTTGTTCATATTCCTTTACATTTTTTTCTATTAAATAAAAATTCATACCATAATATGTAATCTTAGATGGAGCTTATAGCTCGTGAAGATAAAACCAATGTCATCTAATAACTCAACCACCCCACGTAGTTCCCGGCGTAATGTATGTCCAGACAAAAAGTGCATCGACCGGCAACGTCACCAGCCGGGTAGTAGGGTACCATCACTATGGCAGGTTGGAAATCAATTTTGAAACTAAATCACTCGCCACAGTAAATTGAGTAAAATAAATCAATTGCCATGGCACTCCAGCAACGTGCTGGACTCATCCGTGCAGGCAATGGTAAACCCAAGCGACAGCAGTTTTTAGATGGTGCTCTCCGGAGCACTTGGTGTCCGCGAAGCCTCGGCAGGTGCTGTACCCCTGCCTCAAAATAATTCGAACGTTTACTATATGAATTCTCGCGAAACATTACTAAAGGACCTATGTACAAATGAGAGTTTCTCTCCTCTCTCACTCTCTTTCGATTATAACAGTGGAATACTAAAGCTTTTGAAAAGTTTTTCACCACAGATCGAAAGGCAGATTCCATGACTAGCGTTTCATACAAAAAAACGCAACAGAAGAGGTTAATGTGACTCAGTTATTGATCAAAGAGAAAGTAAACAAAGAGATCCTCTCATTCGTACAAAGGTCCTTTAGTAATGTTTCGCGAGAATTGTTGTTTAAAAAATTTCCTCTGAAGACTTCTTCCCAAATTTTTCAAGAAACTTCTAAGTTTTCCAGGATTTTTTCCAGTGATTCCTTCATCGTTTTCTTTAGAACTTTGATCAAGTTTTCAGGTTAGAACATCTTCAAGAAGTACACAAGGAATCGTTAGAGATTTTGTTTTATGAAATTCTTATAGTAATAAACCTTTTTTGGAAATTCTTAATTAATTCATTAGCGCTTCATTTGGCACCAGGTGATTAAATCACCTAAAAGTGAAATAGAATAAAATGGACCTAGTGGTCATGCGGCTAGTGTCGTCATGTATTTAAGCGCATCGTGTCATGGGGTGAGGGTTCCTACTTCAGCCATTGAAACTTTCCGTCAGGAATGTTTATCGGCTGTGCCACTGGAGCACTGCTTGTCCGTTGTCTAGTGTTAAGTTACAGTCTGTGAAACTAAACGGCTAAAGACGGTGTCCGTGTCATTTTTTTAAATAAAATGTTTTTTTTTTAACATTTTCAGATAGGCGATTGGTGTCTTCAGCGAAGTTGAAGCACATGTTAATTCAAGACACTTTGTAGATAACACCCTATTGCTATCTGTTCTATAATCTATTTTATACATTTTAAATGTTTGGTACCGTAAAACGGGGTAACTTTGATAATGCGGGTAACTTTGATAGTGCGTAACCCACCGCATACTAAATGAAATATCATAATTGCTGCTAATCAGTTAGGCAAAACGAATGCAAAACTAAAGAATATTAGTATGACACTTCATGTAAGAGCGGTTTTCATTTAATTCAAGAACATTTTAGGCTTTTTATACGAATTTAAAAAATTTACACAATTTTAGCATTTTCAAAACGCTTACAAGCAATCTGTTCTACGATCACTATTTGATGTAGTTTTGAATAGTTGGTCACTTATCTTTGATAGCCTAGTTATCATAGAACTTGAATACGGTCTCAAATCTCTTAGCAAAAAGCATATTCACAAACTGAGACCATTTTTGTAATCTAAGTCAGAAATTTCCATATAACGTTTAACGCCTAGAGGTATGCAATGCCCTACAAATGTTCGTTATTCATTCAATTTTGTTCGAATCAAACTCCATTATCAAAGTTACCCCAAAACAGAAAACCAACTTTCGATTATATGAAAAATTATATATCCATTCAAAATGAATCTTTTGCCAATTTATCGACTGTAATCGATAGCTAGGATGCCAGTACTTGTTTTAAAAATATAAATTGTAATTCTTTGAAACAGCATGCAAAAATATTCAAGTTTTCTTCGAAAAAACTATCAAAGTTACCCCGTTTTACGGTTCAAAGTTGTTTGAACTCCAAAACTACATGTTTTTACTGAACATTGCAACTTGCTTTCTCTTATGGTAAAATTATAATTATAGTAGTCGATTCTTTTTAGATTTTTTTCGAGTGGAATCAGTTGTTTTGACGCAGAATGACGCACATAATTGTTTGCCATTCTAAAGAGACTATTGTTTTTCTTTCAACTAACGCCAAAAACTTTTGACTAGGAGTACCATATGGGGTCATACACAAATTACGTCACGCTCCTAGGGGGGGGAAGGCGGTCGAGCCAAGCGTGACAAGCCTTACAAAATTTTCGGAGGAATCATACAAAAAGTGTGACAACGGTGGGGGGAAGAGGTCGAAAAAGTTGAAATTTAGCGTGACATAATTTGTGTACCGTAAAACGGGGTAACTTTGATAGTTTTTTCGAAGAAAACTTGAATATTTTTGCATGCTGTTTCAAAGATTTACAATTTATATTTTTAAAACAAGTACTGGCATCCTAGCTATCGATTACAGTCGATAAATTGCCAAAAGATTTATTTTGAATGGATATATATTTTTTTATATAATCGAAAGTTGGTTTTCTGTTTTGGGGTAACTTTGATAATGGAGTATGATTCGAACAAAATTGAATGAATAACGAACATTTGTAGGGCATTGCATACCTCTAGGCGTTTAACGTTATATGGAAATTTCTGACTTAGATTACAAAAATGGTCCCAGTTTGTGAATATGCTTTTCGCTAAGAGATTTGAGACCGTATTCAAGTTCTATGATAACTAGGCTATCAGAGATAAGTGGCCAACTATTCAAAACTACATCAAATAGTGATCGTAGAACAGATTGTTTGTAAGCGTTTTGAAAATGCTGAAATTGTGTAAATTTTTTAAATTCGTATAAAAAGCCTAAAATGTTCTTGATTAAAATGAAAACCGCTCTTACATGAAGTGTCATACTAATATTCTTTAGTTTTGCATTCGTTTTGCTTAACTGATTAACAAAAATTATGATATTTCATTTAGTATGCGGTGGGTTACGCACTATCAAAGTTACCCGCATTATCAAAGTTACCCCGTTTTACGGTACCTATTAATTGTTATGTGGGAAACTCGAAAAAGGTGTGCGGCGCAGAGGCATGAATCATAGTGCAAAATAATATTCTGTAGGGAACCAGGAAGAGGTAGACGACTTCGACCACGAATACTCTGGCTGTACGCAGTGGAACAGGACCTGGTAATCCTAAACGTTCGGGGCAACTGGAGAAGTATCGCCTACGACCAAAGCAAGTGAAGCTCTACAATACGACTGACAATGGCGTTACGCTATTAGCCGTTCGAGCCGTTTTAAGCCATTCTAAGCCATTTGTTACGTTTGAAAGCATTTTAGGCCATTTGTTTGCCGAGTTAGACCATTTCAAACCGTTTTAATCTGTTTTAAGCCATTTTAAGCAATTTCAAGCAGTTTTAAGCCGATTTAAGCCGCTTTTTGCCGTTTTAAGCAATTTTACGCCATTTAAACCGTTTTTAGCTGTTTTTGGCCGTTTAAAGCTTTTTAAAAACATATTTCGCTGTATAAAGCCATGTTAAGCCGTCAGGTTTGCCAGCCATTTTCGATATTTTAGGCCATCCCAAGCCGTTCTCAGCTGTCTTTAGTCGTTTTAAGCCACTTTCCGCTGCTTTAGGACATTTGTAGCCATTTTAAGCTGTTTTATTTAAGCCGTTTAAGTCATTTTATTTCGCTTGAAGTTGTTCTAAACTGTTTTATGCCGTTTTTATCTGTTTTAAGTCATTTTAAGCTGTTGTAGGCTATTTTAGGCAATTTAAAGCCGGTTCTAGCCGTTCAAAGCCGTTATAAGAAAGCCGATGTAAGCCTTTTTTTTGCTGTTTTAAGCAGTCTAATGCAGTGATGGAAAGTGGCGAACATTTCTACTGAACTGGAACAAAAATAAAACCAAACGCTCCCAAGCGTCAGAGCGCTGGTTACTCGCATTTGACGTGCTCCCGAGTAACCGAAGCTAAAAGTGATTCGCGAACGTGTTCGGAGCTGTTCAGAGTCATATTGTGCTTTGGCAAAAAAGTAAGAGGTTGTTTCCGAGATACGACCGCCAAGTTGACGTTGAATAACGTTAGCTTCTTCTATTTCCTGGCTTGAGACCGTCACAAACTTATGAAAGATTTCTACTCATAAAAATCCAATCAATTTTCATACTATTCGTTGCATGTCAATTCTGACGTATTATGAACATTGTGTGTTATTATTTTGGTGGTTCGGTTACCACTTCAACACCGATAGAATCGGTCGATGGAAGAAGAAGCATGAGCGGTAACTCATAATCCACTAAGATTGGTTGTTTTAGTGAGTTTCGAAGCCAGTTTGAGGTTGAGGTACTTCTCCATGAACCGCGAACTCCATGTTCTCCTCTTTGCTCAAATCGATGTTAAAGTTGCGTGTACCGTAAAACGAGGTAACTCTGATAGTTTTTTCGAAGAAAACTTTAATATTTATGCATTCGGTTTCAAAGAATTACAATTTATATTATTAAAACAAGTACTGGCATCCTAGCTATCGATTACAGTGTATAGATTGCCAAAAGATTTATTTTGTATGGATATATAATTTTTCATAAAATCGGAAATCGGTTTTCTGTTTTAAGGTAACTTTGATAATGGAGTAGATATCGAACAAAATTGAGTTAATATGTAGGGCGCTACATATCTCTAGGCGTTTAACGTTATATGGAAATTTCTGACTTAGATTACAAAAATGGTCCCAGATTGTGAAAATGCTTTTCGTTAAGAAATTTGAGACCATTTTCAAGTTCTATGATAACTAGGCTGTCAAGAATAAGTGACCAATTATTCAAAACTACATCAAATATTGATCGTAGAACTGATTGTAAGCGTTTCGAAAATGCTAAAATCGTGTCATTTTTTAATATTCGAATAAAAAGCTTCAAATGCTCACGATTCAAATGAAAACAGCCCTTACATGAAGTGTCATACTAATATTCTTTAGTTTTGCATTCGTTTTGCTTAACCGATTAACCGAAATTATGATATTTCGTTTAGTATGTGGTGGGTAACGCACTATCAAAGTTACCCGCATTATCAAAGATACCCCGTTTTACGGTACATGTAAACTTCAAAACGTCAAAACCTTATAACAGCAAGAAAAATGTGCTTTTCTATGAAAAATAAGACATATCTCGATACTTCCCAATTTTTCAATAGTTTAGTCATGAGAATCAATAGTTTTCATTGTTGGAGTAGATTCGTAGAGAGATTTCCAATCGATTGGTGCACGAATCTTGAAAATCTATCCCGGCGTTAGTAAGTTATTAACAGTCAAAATCTAACCACTTTTCGTGACGCGAGCGATTTTACGTTTTTCGAAATTGTACCCCAGTATGTTGCCGTAAGACGTTATCCAACGTCAAAACCTGCTTTCCCTCCGAGATTTATCGTTTCCAAGGATTTTTGACTACAAACTAGTAGTTTACTGTCGATTTGATAGTACCCTAATCCGGGGTAACATTGATCAGTTTTTGAGATATTTCTTCAATTTTTCATTTGAAAATCCACATATCGCAAGTTTTGTATTTTTAAAACAAGTACTGGTACCCAGTGCTCGTGTCTATATACTATATTTTTCTTTTCAAAAGATTTAAGTATGTTTAAATAAATGTTTAAAGTGATTTTTTGATTTAGCTGATATGGGGTAACATTGATCACCCATATAAACAACGTACGGTTATATTGAAAATGTCGTTACTTACCGTAAAACGGGGTAACTTTGATAATGCGGGTAACTTTGATAGTGCGTAACCCACCGCATACTAAATGAAATATCATAATTGCTGCTAATCAGTTAGGCAAAACGAATGCAAAACTAAAGAATATTAGTATGACACTTCATGTAAGAGCGGTTTTCATTTAATTCAAGAACATTTTAGGCTTTTTATACGAATTTAAAAAATTTACACAATTTTAGCATTTTCAAAACGCTTACAAACAATCTGTTCTACGATCACTATTTGATGTAGTTTTGAATAGTTGGTCACTTATCTTTGATAGCCTAGTTATCATAGAACTTGAATACGGTCTCAAATCTCTTAGCAAAAAGCATATTCACAAACTGAGACCATTTTTGTAATCTAAGTCAGAAATTTCCATATAACGTTTAACGCCTAGAGGTATGCAATGCCCTACAAATGTTCGTTATTCATTCAATTTTGTTCGAATCAAACTCCATTATCAAAGTTACCCCAAAACAGAAAACCAACTTTCGATTATATGAAAAATTATATATCCATTCAAAATGAATCTTTTGCCAATTTATCGACTGTAATCGATAGCTAGGATGCCAGTACTTGTTTTAAAAATATAAATTGTAATTCTTTGAAACAGCATGCAAAAATATTCAAGTTTTCTTCGAAAAAACTATCAAAGTTACCCCGTTTTACGGTACTTAATTCATGGCCCCTGAAGCCAAATAAAAAAACCAAAACCTTACAAGTCATTTACTTTTTTAGTTATTTCAAAAATAAAAATACCTCGAACAGCGGAATACGCCTAAAGGTAGGTAATTTCCCATGGAAATTCTACATTCTTAACAGTAATTCTTTAATATGCCTAATTGAACATTCTTATGAATGTTTTGACAACGAAATTGTATTTGGCGATTCCATTTTCAGTAAGAATCACATTTTCCTTGCTCATATCGTTTGCACAACTCATGTGAGACATGAATCTTCGATAGTGTCATCCTTAACCAATGAAATCGTTATTTCAAAAAGCTGTTAAATTTACGCATGAAGTGAATGCAATTTGCGAAAACATCTTAATTTTCATTAGCTCATGAATATAAGAAAGAGAAGCGCAATTCATGTTATGGAAATATTTCATCAATACATGATGATACGAACGTTTTACGAGATGGGTCATTCCGATCAATGTTACCCCGGATTACGGTAATACAATTAATCTGTCTGTCAAAACTATAATAAATCACACTTTGCTCGATTACTCGCGAGTAAACGATCTTGAGCTTGTTGCTACCGTAAAACGCGGTAACTTTGATAGTTTTTCCGAAGAAAACTTGAATATTTATGCATGCTGTTTCAAATAATTATAATTTATATTTTTAAAACAAGTACTACTATCGATTGCAGTTGATAGATTGCCAAAATATTGATTAAGGATGGATGTATACTTTTTCATATTACCGAAAGTTGGTTTTTTGTTTTGGGGTACCGTAAAATCGGGTGTAATTGATCAGAAGGGTGAAATTGATCATCGTATCACACGATTTTATTTATTCGTAATGGAGCACAAATATCAATGTAAGCTGCAGTAAATGAACGTTGCTTGTCGTAACTGTTGTAGAATTGTGTGTTGTGAAGTTTTTTGCGTTAAAGAATGTTTATTACTATGAAAATAACGTAAAATTTCAAAATTATTCACGGTGCAGTATTGACAAACAGCTATGAACTTCTAGTTCTAAGCAAGGATTTGAACATGGTATAAAACTAAAAGTTTGTGAGGATGCTTGAGATATATCCCCAAACCAGATTTCATCACTAAAACTCGTACCAATTAGCTCATATGGTTGAAATAATTGAATTTCTGTTAGATATCATTGAATTCCTTAGGAAATTGCATACATTTAGGCGTTTTCCGCGTAATTCTTGAACTTTAACTATTCGTTATTTATATAAATATTGCATTGTTAAGAATTTCACAAGCATATTCGGATTCAGGGAGCTCAAATTTATCATATAGAGTTGTTTTAGAAACTAACAATAATTGCATTGACAAGTGATCAATTTCACCCCGAAATGAGATCCTCTGATTTTTTATTTTAAAGGTATTTGATTAAACTAAAATGACATTTGTTAGAAAATTTCGGTACATAAGTCGATGAGGCTCACCTTCGTACTTATTTTCCTGCATTTAGTTGTTTGGCATTGTTAATATTATAGAAAACAGACTAGAAAAACCGTGGAAAATGATCAATTACACCCGAAATTACGGTAACTTTGAAAGTCGAACAAAATTGGATGAATTTCGGAACATTTATAGGGTGTTGCATACCTCTAGCCGTTTAACGCTATATGGAAATTTCTGACTTAGATTACAAAAATGGTCCCAGTTTGTAAAAATGGTATGCGCTAAGAGATTTGAGGCCGAATACAAGTTCTGCTACAACTAGGCTGTCAAGGATAAGTGACGAACTAATTATGGCTTTATCAAATAGTGATCGTAGAACCGATTGTTTGTGAGCTTTTGAAATATGCTAAAATCTTATAAATTTTTAATATTTGCATATAAATTCTCAAATGTACCTGATTCCAACGAAAATTGCTTTGACGTGAAGTGTCATACTAATGCTCTTTACTTTTGCATTCGTTTTCCTTAACTGATTAACATAAACTTTGATATTTCGTTTATTATGTTGCGGGTCTCGCACTATCAAAGTTACCCGCATTATCAAAGTTACCCGTTTTATGGTTCTTGTTTTGACATGTTCTCCCGAGCAAATGGGTGCGGACTAGGCCGTCCCTTATTTTTTGAAATTTCGAAAAGTTAAAAGTTCGTTATTCTAAAGTGCTCGTTTTGGTGAGAAAAAAATCATGTAAAATTATGAAGTCCGTATTTTGACGGCCCCAAAGGTATCTGGTATAGGCCACCCCCCGACACGCCTACGAGCACGCTGCTCTAACGTATGTGCCTTAGGCATCGATAGGGTACTAGTCGGATGAAAGTAATATATGTATCATATCATATTCCTTGAAAAGTATATTTATTTCATGTGTTAATAAAGTTTCGAATTGTTGCTTTTTGCTTGTTTGGCAGCTTCTTTCGAAGATCTTCTACAGTAAGCAGAAGGTTTTGAAAATCGTCTTCTTTTCGGGATACATTCCTGTTGTAATCTTGCATCTGTTTTACTGCTCTTTCCGCGTGATCGTTAACTACTTTGAGATCAACAATAATTTCTTCTCCTCTTCGATATTCAACAATTGTACTCCATTCCTCCGCTGGTTGATCAAAGAAATCAGTTCCAATATTCAGTATCTTAAAAACTCCATGGTGTTTGTTGTGGCCAGTTCGTCAAGGCAAATGCTTAGCTCGGTGACATTCCGTTTTTTAGGTAGATCATCATTTCCTTGCTTGTTTTTAATTGATTCGACAAGCTTTTCTAGTATCAAACACTGAAAGGCCAACTAGCTCCTCACTCAAATACCACAAAAGGTTTGCGTTTTTTTTAGCAGCGCCAGCAGCGTCCGAATGGAAAGACCCAAAACCCTTTAGATCAGCTATGAGTTTGAGGTCACTACGTGGTGCAGACGCAGCAAACGGTGCCGAATACCAAGCTTCAATGTATACTCCCACGATAAACACACATACGCTAAACAAATCATCGGTATTCTCAAGCTGTGGAAACTGTGCTCTAAAGAGATACATTTTCAAGCAGTAGATGCCTTTGACCATCCAGCGTGCATTGTGTACAGGGCCAGGATCACGAAACTGAATTCCTCTTGGGAAGACAGAAACAGAAGTTCTAGAAACTCACGATAATCATCTCTTGGCTGCCCAAGCTGTAAAAATAATTGATAATGTAAGAAGTAACATCGCAATACCAATATTCTCGATAAGATTCTCACAAGGATACTGTTTTCATATTAGTACACCTTTTTATATTAAACTTTCGGATATTAGTACACCTTTTTATATTAAACTTTGGAAGGGATTATTAGAGTATGTTTAAAACTACAAATGAACTTTAACACTTCACTTTTTGCAAAAAAAAAATAAAATACTAAAATCATTAAGGTGAGCAAATACCTTTCAACTCTAATATGTGTTGCTTATCTTGACAGATAGGCCTATTTCGTCTGCGACTTACAGACTTCTTCAGTGTCGAGCACTCGACACTGAAGAAGTCTGTAAGTCGCAGACGAAATAGGCCTATCTGTCAAGATAAGCAACACATATTAGAGTTTAAAGGTATTTGCTCACCTTAATGATTTTAGTATTTTTTTTTTTTTTTTTTGCAAAAAGTGAAGTGTTAAAGTTCATTTGTAGTCGGATATTAGTGGTACTTCATATGCATCCTTATCGAACGAATTCCAGTTACTTTGAAATTTTTTGAAAATGGTTACGTCAGGTCCGGTTGTTGGTCCCATAATTGTATGGAACACACTTTCTAGGACAAGTTCCATAATATGGTGTCTGCATGGCAGCCACAAAATGTTTGTCTCTAAGTGGCGCTCTATACACGAAGCAGCTCCATTTTCCATCCTTGAAAAATATAATGAATATTAAGGTCTGATAACTGTTAAATATTCGACGATTACCTGTGTTCACGCTGGTAGTATTGAAGGACATGGCTTTGATACGATCATTAAGGTTCCATTTCTCAATCAATTCAATTACAGCTTCTCCAATTGCTTTACCAGTACCCTTTTCAAGGAAAGGAACTCCAAGTAACTGAACAGTTCTCTTACCCGTCACAAGTACTGTTTGTCTTTCCACCTGGTCTCTTCCTGTTAAAGAAGTCACTATTTTTCCATCCCAGTGGACCGTGAGAATATCATCTGGATTAAAATTTTCCATCAAGTGAGACGCCAATTCAGCTCTTAGCTTTTCGCGCTCACGATGAATGGTAGTACGGTTAATATTAGTTTTTTTCAAATCGACGCCAAATGCTTTAGCAGCAGCAGCTAGGATGACTGCAGCTGCATCTGAGCTGACTTTAGCTGTATCAAGGGCCTGTACTAACTCCAAAGTCCAATTGATTGAGCTGCAGCCCTCACCCGACGCTCATCTAGGATCTTTTTTTCTTTCATTTTTTGCTGCTTTTTACGAATATTTGCAGAAAGAACCTCATGTGCATCATCAAGCGTATTTATGCGATTTCCTTCCCTCTGGTCTCTCAAGAAATCTATGTTTTCTTGAGTTGCTCGCTTCAACGTCAAACTTTTCGATTTATTGACAGTTTTTTGCATGTCCAATATTGCCGTACTTTTTTATATATCGAAGAGGCCATCAAGTTTATTGCAGAGCCGAAGCTCGCGTTCCTTTTGAGCATTGCTATTTTTACGCAGTGTATGTTTACATATACCAGATAACTCAGCATGCAGTGCTTCGACTTTCAAAATGCATTGAATTTCAGACGTTATAGGTATTTCGGTTTTTTTTTCCAGTAGCTTAAAACTTGTCTAACAGCTTTCCTTGCACTAGATCTGATGCTAAGTTTCAGCCATCGAAGTTGATAGTAGAATGCAGCTAACACTTGAAGGACTGTTGGGAGACGAGCTCCCTTTATAACTTCACATTGAGGTCTCACAAATTTGATTAATCTGCCACGCGCCATGTTTACGATTAATTTCACTGCTTAAAAAATGCAATCGTACGTACCGATGTGCTAGTCTAAACTAATCTCGTGTTTTATGGAATGTTTAACTGTGTATTTGTTTACGTTGGGAAATCGTTCACAAATACAAACAAATAAAGCTTTTCGCTAACGCTCAACGTGCGCGGTTGAGTGCGTATCGAAAGGGATATCGCTACTCATGCTGCGTGCACTAGAGTAGCGAGCTTTTCGCTGCGTGAGGGGCTCACCTACATCTGATACCTTTAGGGTCGTTGGGGGACCACTTAACGTCAAAATACGGACTTCATAATTTTACTTGATATTTTTCTCACCAAAACGAGCACTTTAGGATAACGAACTTTTAACTTTTCGAAATTTCGAAAAATAAGGGACGGCCTAGTGCGGACTTACTCACATCTAGCCAGTTCGCGAGTCTGTGACGTTTGTTATGCGTTGGTATACACTCGTGAGCTGCTTCTTGATGCGAACTTTTCCACTGGTTTGACGCTATTTTTTGCAATTTAATCCGTCTTAAGCCGTTTTTAGCAGCTGTTTTAAGCCTTTCAAGGCATTTCAAACAGTTTTAAGCCGTTCAAGCCTTGTTTTCCATTTTAAGCCGTTTTACTCAGTTTTAAGACATTTTTCTGCCATTTGAATCATTTTGTTCCGTTCTTTGCTGTTTTTAGCCATTCGAAGCCGTTTCAAGTTGTTTAAACTGTTTAAGCCACTATTCGCTGTTTTTAGCCATGTGAAGCCAATTTTAGCCGTTATTTTTGCAAGCCATTTTTCGACGTTTAGAGCTATTTTGAGCCATTTTCAGACGTATTTAGTCACTTCAAGCATTCAGGCCATTTGAAGCCGTTTTAAGTTGTGTTAAGAAATTCAAGGCATTTTAAGCTGTTTAAAGCCATTCTTATCCATTTTAAGCCATTTCAAGATGTTTTATTTAAGCCGTTTAAACCGTTTCAACCCATTTTAAGTCATTGTAAACTGTTTTAAGCCGTTTTAACATGTTTTAAGCCTTTTCAGGCCAATTTTAGCTGTTTCATGCCATTTTACCCGTGTTAAGCTGTTTCAGGCCATTTTAAGCTATTTTTCACTACATTAATCCGGTTTTGGCATGTTTTTTGCAGTTTCAAGTCGTTTTATGCCGTTATATTTTTTAAGCCATATCAAGCTATGTTTTCGCTGTTTTAATGCACCTTAAGTGACTTCAAGCCTTTTTTGCCGTTTTAAGCTGTTTGGTAGGTTGATTGATTGACTTTTTATTATGGGGAAATTTCCGCCGTTCAAATTGTTAAAGCCGTTTTAGCCATGTGCCGATTTTAGCCGTTATTTCTGCAACTAATTTTTCGACGTTTTAAGCCATAATAAGCCAAACTCAAACTCCGAAATAGTTGATTTCAAAGAAAAATTTTGTAGGAAGAAGTTGTAGTAAATCGTTTGGGTCATAAGGAAAAACATATTCACTGATAAAACAATAAAATTTTGATTTAAAATTGCACAAAAAAACATAATTTTATCTTTTTTTTAATTTTACTATAGAATCTTGATAGTAAAAGATGTTTAGGACAAAGTTTCATGATGGTGAAATTTTTAATGAATTTTTTTTCTGAGAACAACTTTTGATCGATTTTTTAAAATTTAGTTGATTTTTGGTCAAAATAAATACGTACTAATGATACAATGAGAATCTTTAAATAATTCTGATCCATAATGATTACATTTTTCTAGAAGAAACCATTTTCAAATTAAGTAGGATTCCGTTTTTGGCATGCTCCGTTTTTGGCACCCCCCGATTTTGGCAACAAAATGGATCCGTTTTGGGCAACATTTTTGAATACCATTAAAATTAGTAATGTTTTGTAAATATTTTCGTGTCTGTTGATGTAGTTATTTGAATAACAGGTCAACTCCACGCCGATTACATTTCAGAGCTCCATTTTCGTCAATATATCCCGAAATCTCACCAATTTTTAAGGGCTACCGCATATTTACTTTGGGATGGTAATTGATCATGCATTCGCAACGGTTCATGAGGATAATAATCTCAACTAGTATTTCAACTAAATACCCAACTCTTTTCTTAGGCATTCATGCTGAATGACCAGCCCACTTGAGTCTGCCATTAGGTGATACATTAAAAAAAACACTTTTCTATATTTGGAACAGCTTGTTTGAGCACAAGCACCGACATAAGAGGAACAAAAATACTATGACTCACACAAAGTTACAATTATAAATATCGTCTCAACTTTTTGGCTCATTGTTCTTATTATTTAGGATTAATATAAATTGCGTTTGTAAGAACACACCGCAGTAATAGATATATATACAGCAAAATGTCGTGTATCATAACTGTCAAGAAATTTCATTAAATAAATTGAGTTTGTTTAGAGAATTTAAGAAGTGTCAATATATAATCCATGAAAAAACAGCATGTTGTACTACATTCTATATTATCTTTTTAGAATTCCATGACACACATGATATGCGAACACAGTCCAAACTACACTTTATTCTCAATGGCCATTTTCAAAAGTATGCTTGAGTCAAAATGATCGATTTTTCTATGGAAAACACTTATTCTACCATACCAGAATCATGTGCAAAATTTACTGCAAATCGAAGATGGTCCAGTTTTGTGACTGACCGATTTACATAGAATTCGTCGGGTGGACTGTATATTTCGGATGATTCTGCTAGTCCATTGTGCACTACTACTTTATTACACTCTTCACTACTGTTTACTATTTACAGTTTACTTCGAAGTACTGACTCCCAGGGTGAAGCGGTCGCGTATTTATATGAGTTCGTTCGTATTCTGGAAGTTTCAAAGGTTCTCATTCTCGAAGGTTCCGGAAGAGCTGGCACTCACTGACGGAATTCACTGTAACTCTCGTTGGATATACACTCACTCATAGGAAACTCACGGTATTTGAGTTCCTGTTGGTTACTCACATGGTACTCACACTCACTATTGATACTCAGTGGCGTAGTCAAGAAGGAGCCACATTCGGATACTCTTTAAATCGCACATGTTTATTCTGTACGGAACACCATTTTTCACTATTTTAAGCCATTTTAGGTCATTTGAGGCCAACTTTGCCGTTAAGGTATCAATGTAGCTGCAAATGTGAAAAATGATATAAAAAAGTTGAATTGAAGTTGCCACAGGGATATGAAGTTGGTATCTTCGACAATACTGCCCATAACAGCATATTTGTAACATTCGACAAAACTAGGCATTGAGTAAATGGAATACCAAGTGTGCATTTTATAGCAGTATGGGAGGAAACTAAAATTTCTAAAAATTACCAGGAACTTAAAAGTGCTTATTTGAGGCTTATATTTTGTACAACTCATATTGCATACTAGGTGAACTGTCTGAAAATAATTCTGATAGAAATATCATTGCTACCATATTACGAGGCTCATGTATAATCTCAATGTGACTGTTATGCGGTAACAATTACCAATGTGACAAAACAACTTGGTATTTTTTTCAAATTTTCTAAAACAATCTCACAGATTTCAGTAAGTTGATCAAAAGTATTTATCATTTGATGACTCTCCATGGTATTAACTCCATTTTGTCAAAAATGTCGAATGTGACTGTTTTGCACTTATGGGCAGAATATGTCTTGAATAAAAATGTACTCCTCCAACCGTCTCACACTGTAGCCGTCGCTGAAAAAAAGTGATCGAAATTGTTTTGACCTTAAAAACATGATTTTAGTACTATAGTGTCTTCGGGAAAGTTTTCCCATAAAATAATCGCTATTTTATGAAAGTGTCAATTTGGTGATTAATCCACCTAAAAGTGAGAACGAAATTTTATTTTTCGTGTTTATGAATTTAAAAATAAACTTTATTCGGGAAAGTTGTAGGTAATATTAGAAGAAACAACTTCGCTGAAGACACCGTATACATATTTTTTGATTTTCATGTACATTTGTGGAGTTTTTTGTGGAACACCCCTAAAAATCACTTTTTTCATCATAACTTGGTTGGATGATTTTGTACAATTTTCAATTGTTCTAGTGTTATTTGTTACTTGCAAAAACGCATAACTTTCTCCAAAAGAGCATATTTTTATCTCTCATACTTTTCGAGTTATTGAAGGTTTTATATAAAATTTTGCAACTTTTTGTCACTAAAAATCATTAGGTCGCGCACATTTCCGCACTCTGAAACATGTTCATCCAATGGTTTGAAACTAATACTATGAAATGCAGAGAAAGCCGCTTTTAGCCTGCTTTAGCCTGACGGTCAAAAGTAAGTCTGAAAAACTGTTTACTTACATGCAGATATAATTTACACTTATTCACTACACCCTATATTGGCTTAACTTGAATTTCTGGCATCACTGTATCGAATTTTATGCAGTAAAGTCAACAATATAATCAATCAACAAAAGGTCGGAATAATCTGTTCAGACAAGTTTATCACAGAAAAACAGACAACATATGCAACACACTTTTCGTCGTTCACCTTTACAATTATTTTTTGCAGAAAAACACTTAGTGCTATTTTTTCTGCAGGAAGTCTCAGTCCTTTCTTGAGAATTTATTGGAGCTCGCAACAAAAACTAAAATGTATAATATAACTATGAAACATTTATTTTTTCCTTTAAAATTCATATGCAATCCATAAATTTGTAAATATTAATGTTTAAGATTATCATCATTATTTTTAGCTTCGCTATCACTGGTTTGTTCGTTATCTTTTTAAACCAAAAGATTTTCCTATCCTGATAAGGAAACACTTTTTTCTCGGGAATGCTCTAATAGATGTAATCACAGGATGTTGATGTCGCCAACAAACAGTGTAATAATTCTTAGTCAGTATCAATTCTGGAGATCCCTGCAATTCTTAATATCCTTGTTACATCCTCTTGAGCCTCTTCGGTCAACTGTCCAATAGAGACCAAGAAAGAAATTACCTCACTTCCTCGTATAAGGATTCAGTGTACAAAGCTGAATAGCATCGAATGTTACTGAATCCATCCACATTTGAACTGTCGAATCTATTTATTGATTTAATCGAATCCTTTGCATCTATATATTTGAATTGAAATATATGAAGTTTGGGATGGGATCAAATGAATTAGCAGTCGACACCAACATCTTTCAATAAAATCAGTTTTCATATTCGATACAACAAATTCACTAATTGAAAATTTGGTTTCTCTCCCATCAATTCATTAAGAAATATTTATCGATTTCTACAAAATGAATCGAATCAAAAACTCGAATTAAGAAAATCAATTCATTCGATTCTAGATGCTGCAAACATCGATTCAAAATATTGATTAATCGTAATGACAACTTAAATATTCGAAATATCAATTTAAACTCAGCCAAAGCTAGTACGGATGCTGATATGTGGTGCTACTCATATAAACCAAAAAGCAATTAATCAGTTTGAAATGCATACTTACCGATTTTCTCGCATTAAAACAAATTTACACAATTATGAAGAAACAATCCACAATCGCCTACGTGTACTGCCGTTCTACGCATATTTGGCTCGCAGCTCATAAGGTTTACATAGAAAATGGGACAAGTAAGTGTAGATGCGCAGTGTAAGCAGGTTGTAATTTATTAATGGTCGCTTTTATACATGGGTTTGATCACCACAAATGAACAAATTCAACAAAATGTTATCATAGAAAAATGTATGAACAAATTTTGTTACATGATCTTTAATATGATCATCTTAAGATTTCAGTAATTCCACTGTTTTAATGATGATAATTCGATTTCAGCTTTCAGTCACGAATTAAGCGTTGATTATTTTAAATCATTGCCAACGTTTCGATCCAGTTGTTGGGATCTTCTTCCAACAACTGGATCGAAACGTTGGCAATGATTTAAAATTATCAACGCTTAATTCGTGACTGAAAGCCGAAATCCAATTATCATCATCAAAGTCCAGTCAATCTTTGTTAACATCTGCTGTTTTATTTTTTATGATGCTGATAAATAATCTTCGCCAATCGTATCATCAATCAAGCGGTTCTGGTGATGGCAAATCACATGACACGAGGGTAAATATTTCCGATAACTATTACTAATATTCTAAAATATTTCAACAAATGTATTTTTTTCATCCTCCACAAATTATCAACTATTTATTGTAAAATGCATAAATGTTATAATTGTGAATAAAACTAAAATATAAGGATTTCTTATGAACAAACGAAAACTATAACATTTTTTATTGGTTTAGTGGGAAAAAATTTCATTATCGGTATTTTACTAGTACTACCGATGAATCTATGACAAAAGGTCGAAAGACAAAAGGCCGAAAGGACAGAAGGTCGAAAGACAAAAGTTCGAAAGGACAAAAGGTCGAAGAACAAAAAAGAAGGGACAAAAGGTCGAAAATCTTTTTTCAAAGAAGGAAAAACTTCCCACCAAGCAAATCATTTTCGACCTTTTGTCCTTTCGACTTTTTGTCTTTCGACCTTTTGTCCTTTCGACGTTTTGTCTTTCGACCTTTTGTCCATAAATCCTACCGATACTGATCGATGTAGTACCGTTGAATCGGTATTCAGCAAAAGTAGTCGGAGCCGGAATCCCTAATTGACCACCTACTTCATATATGGAACTAACGTTAGAAAAGTGAACGATGAAAAGAGTGTATGATATTTAGTCTGTTTGTCTGTGGTAAACCTGTCTGAACAGATTATTCCGATCTGTTTTTGATTGATGTCATTGTTGATTTGATTGCATAAAATTCGATACAGTGATGCCAGATATTCATGTTAAGCCAATATAGGGGGTAGTGAATAAGTGTAAATTACATCTGCATGTAAGTAAACATTGAAACAGCTTGGAGTCAAAATTCAATAATGTACCAAAACTTTTTTGGGCACAAATCTCGCGAAAAAAGCATCAAACTACAGTGCAATTTCTATTTACGCTTTGTGCACTAGCAGAAAGCTTAAAATAAGAAGATTGACTTTGTACGCTCATTATTTCAGCAGATTAGTGCCTTAAAAATCGTGAGTAGGGGCACAAGCCAGCCATCGTGCCTGCCATGTTTGGACTCCGAGATGTGTCACCTTAAATCAATGGTTTAGGCACTATGCTTTCGACCACGAAATTGGTTAAAAAAAAACACTGTAAAATGGAAGATATCCTGGAATATTATCTTCGGAAACTTTCAGAGTAATCCTTGTTGAAACTACTAGAGCTGGTTGCGTTGTACTACCTGAAAAAAACTCTAGAAAAAATCCTCTATGCATCCCTTTCAAAAAAAATGGAAGAATCCTTGGGAGAATTGGTGTGGAATCTCTTGAGAAATTTTAACAGAGATACATAGAAGATTTCCTGAAGGGTTTTAATACAAATCTGTGCAGAAAACACAAGAAACATTTCAAAAGCGTTTCCGTTTGAAACCTGGAAAGAAATCTCTGAGGAATATGTGGAATAATTGGTTAGGTAATTTGAGGTTATCTGAAAAAAAAAAAACTTGCACAACGTTTCTTTACGAGAGAAAAGAGTAAAGTTTTGGTCATGAAAGAGACTTGTGAGATCTTTTATTAGAAATATAGGGGAAGAGCACCAATTTTCGACCCAGCACTAGTTTTCGACACATTCGTATAATTTTCGCCTACTTTGTATGGAAATCCAATTTTGGCACAGAATTCTTGTAGGTCGAATATTAGTGCTTTTCTCGTACTTCTTGAGACAAACATGAAAAAGTGACCACGTATTTTTACAGGAGACTTGACCTTTTGGACATGAAAACCAATACAATTACCTTTAAATGTCGAATTTTCACAATTTATGTCCGTAATCAAGGAACTTTATAAATCAAAAAGCATATCTCTTTGAATTTGAATCAATTGTCTACGAATCCCATTTTTTTTTCGAGTAATAGGATCGATAAACGCTAGTCGAAATTTTAGGATTTTAAACGCAGTCTTACATTTAGGCAGTTACTTCGCGGAACAATTTAATATAAGCTAATGCTCTGCGAGCAAAATGGTCTGAAAACCCCTGCCCCAGTAGACCAACCGCGACCGCTGTAGATGTGCATTCGGCCGCACCAAGATACGTGAACGAGAACGTAATCTGCTTACAGTTAAACATTAAAGTCCGTGCGCGTAGAATAACGACTGTAACCGCGGCGACGACGACAACGACGAGGATGATGATGGCAAAACAGTACACAAATCAATGGGCACGACAGCATATGAGAACGGACAGTCGCCTCTGGCCAGACCTGGTAGCATCAGAAGCTGAAGCTAGACAGAAAGTGCATCCAACTGGGTTCCGGCAGACGGCAGAGGTGAGCCCCCAGTGATTACGGCAGTGACTCACGATGGTGTGAACAAATGTCATTGGAGATCAAAAACTGGAACCGCGCATCGGGTTCTAGCGAGGGGTTGGTTATAGTCTGATCAGCATCGTCTCATGTATCATCTCGCTTGATTTGAGTAGTGGTCTAGTGGTCTGTCGGATGACGTTGCTTTCAATACACAGCGTAACAAAAATGACATTTTTGCGTGTCTCAAGGATCAAATTATGTGTCTCTAGTAGATTTGGTTTTGCTGAATCTGGTGCCATTCTCAGAAATGTTCCAGCACGTCACAATTTTTAGCTACAGGTCGCCAAAGTTGTATAAAACACTGGTTTTATTAATGTTTACATGAAATTTAAAGTACAATTTATCATACTTTTTAGTAATCTAATCCACCAAACATGCAAAATAAAACTTGAACTTTCATTTCAGACATAATTTGATTGAAATTGCGCGATTAAATTTCGATTAAACCGATTTTTTTTAACATGCTTGCAGTCTCCATACAAAATTCTTCGTTTCTTCTATATGGCAAAATACAACAATTCTCTAAACCATCAAACAATAACTTTTCCGTATCGAAAGTATTACAAACTTTGATGATAAGTATTGTTATACACATAAAGTTTGAATTCTGTGGCAAATTAAGCCAATATATTGCCTTACAAGCTGGCAAACTTGCATGCAAGTTGGCTGAAATAGTCATTTTTTGCATTTTCAACAGTGAATATCTCAAAAACTAGACGTGCTATGAAATTTCTGAAAACGGCAATGGATTCAGCAACTCTGAATTAGGTGAATAACGGTATTTTGGTGCTGGAGACAAAAACGTGTTCCGCAGTGATATCGGAGGTTTTTGATATATTTTTGTGCGGTTGCCATTTTCTATGTAAAAGTGATTCCATATTTTTGGAATAATTTAAACAGAAACATAACCTGACTTTTTATAGGCATTCTTGGAGGCAGTCCTGCAGGAGTTTCTGTTGAAGCTTCGGAAGAAACTTCTTGCATAACTCCAAAATTAACAAATTAAACAAAGTTTTAGGGAAGAAAACATGCTCACATATTGGCATCATGTGAAAAACGTTGAAAATTTTGGTGTATATATCACGTAGGCAATTTTAACATCATTGAAATTATATCAAAAAAAAATGTCACAATCGTATTTATTTCCCGATGTTCCCTTTTTATTCCTGGCGTTACGTCACAATTAGAATAAAGCCTGCTTCTCAGCTAAGTTTTTCTTTGAGAACAGCTATTCTCCCTGACTGACGTAGTTTAGCTTAGCTTAGCTTAGACTGACTACACATATCAATGGTTGCTATTCCGTGATTGACCGAAGTCAGTGAAAATGCACAAAGAATCAACTAGAAGCTCGGCTGGGATTGGCCATATTCTTCTTCAGTGTGCATAATTCAGTGCCTCTATTTATACATGGTCAATAACGGTGCCGGCCACGTCCTTGCAGTCAGGTGGGATTGGGGGAAGGAATGTTAGTGTGTAACCTTTGCTATTTGGAGACCGTGTTTGCCTCTGCATCTCCACAAAGGTTACTGGGAGGGATGTTTGTTAATGGGGAGGATCGTTGGGTCACAGGATTCACTTTGATAAGCGATTAGACCATGATAAATAATTTGACGCAAGCAAAGGATCAAACACTACTAACGTGCCACGCGATCCGCGCCACTAATATATCATGCCACGCGAGCGACGCGCAACACGATTGATCCTGCTCACATCACCCGCCCCCGTAAGAGCAAGTGACGCGAGCAAAGGATCAAACACTACTCACAGCTATTCCCCCTGACTGACGTATTTGACAAACAGTCAATCTTTTCCTTGTCCATATGGAGTTATTTTCCCATCACTTGCCGGTTCATTGTGCTCCAAGATTCAACACTTGATAAGTTGACAAGTGTATTCTCGTATTGAGCAAACTCTCCTATTCTAGTTCAGCTCCAATGGGTAGCGCAAAAACAATGCGCCCCGTGTATTAAGTACCTGCTTGGTCGCAATCTCTTCCTTCATGCAAACCTACGCGCCAAAAGGGCAATAATTCAATCGACAACCTAAACAAAAGCGATGGCACCCAAAGGTGAGTGCGGGCACAAGTCAAAGCAGTGAAAAAATATGGCACACACGGTTCCCATTTGTTTGCAGTAACATTATCATTACCATATCGAAATCACCATCACGCACTGAATGTCCGTTGCACAGTGGCGGAAAACTGGACAAAATCTAAAAATTGGTAATAAAATTTCATATTTGAAATGTTTTTCTTGTACTTCAACAAAAAAATCCAATTTTTTCTCTCAACTGAACAAATATTGAGCCATCAGGAATTTAACAAAGCTAGAAGATGTGGTTTCAATTCTTCAATTTTTATCCCCGTTAAGACCTTTTTTCCAAATTTTATCATTTGATGAGCTTTTCAATCTAATTTTCATTCCCTGAATGTTGTGTATCCAGATATTTTTTTTTTCAATAAAAATTCATAAATGCTTTATTTTAATTACTTCTGAAGCTCAAAATTTATTGACAATTTAGTTTTGGGAACGAAGAACCTGATTTTCAGTCAGTTTAGATTTTTTTTTTGAGATATTGTCCGACTTTTGTATGGAAGTCCGCCACTGTGCGTTGTTTGTTGGGGGCAATTTGAATTGGTCTCCTTTTCCAATCGCCCCTCGAGTTTACGGCTCGATGGCCAGCCACGCCATCATCGACACGCACCCCACACGCGGAAACCTGTCCTGTCCTGCTATTCAGGTCCGCGCTCTAACCGACTCAACTTCGTTCATTTTACTCTCTATTGTTGTTACGGGTCATAGAGTAATGTTGACGGATGTTGGGACGATGCTTTGGTCGATGGTAAGGATATGCGATATTTTGAATGTTTCCTTCAAAATTGTGTGGAATTCCACGGAATTCAATGAGGTGAGTTCTCTTATTTGCCATTTCGTTTTGCTTCACTATGTTGAAAAAGCTTCACCAATTTTTTTTTATATCAAAGGAAATAATCTGTTTCTTATTTTGCGAAATTTTTATTTTAAATTGATTATTTCTATATAAATAATAAAAATGCCAATCATTTCATCCTTTACAGATTTCATCCTACTAAAAACTCCGTGTACCTGTTTGGTACTGTTTCCGTTCGTACCGCCATGCAAATGCATACCGCATCCCCTTAGTCGGTGGTGCCTCAAAGCCAGGCTTTAATGAAGCATAAAAAATAACAACTCGGTCGGTTAGCGCCCTACGTTCCAAGGGAAAAAGTCAAAGACACAACTCAGAGCGGAACTAAAAAAATGGAAAACAATGGGAAATCTATAAAATTGATTTAAATACCCATTAACGAGCATAAAAATGAATTAAGCAATAACAAACAATGAGCCGACCAGAAATGGAGGAACAGAGTGCGCCAGCCAACTTTGCACCCGCAACATGACGTACCTTTGCTGGCACACGTTAAGGTCCACACTCAGCCAGGTTGACGAGTATTGACAAAGGGAACCGGTCGAAGTACCCGCGCCTGCCTCAAACTGAATAATCACTAATTTCCCTGGAGCCGATTCGATTGAATGAAGAGAAAATTACGCATGGATCCATAAAAGGGAACAAAAGCGGAAATGTTCGCTAGCCAAGGAACCTATGGAGAGCAGCAGAGCATATTTACCTATTCAACGGACGTAGAGACTCATAAAATGGTAAATTGAAAAATAATAATTTTCTAACGACAGTGATTATGGGGCATTGTTTTTGTGATGATATTGTTTGTTTCTGTATCGCATTGAAATAATTGTCTCTTTATGTTTAGATTTTAGTCTACAAATCTATTCGAAACATATAACCGTTCTATAGAAGTGCGTAAGGCTCAAGAATCCATCATTCAATCATCAGCAATCATTTAAAAGGAAAAACCAGTTTTTTCTTTCAAATTAAAAGAAATCCCCATGAAAATCTATCACTGCCCTACAGATGGTAAATGCAATGCGATGATAGATTTTCATGAGCATTGCTTTAGTTTTGACCAAAAAAAACTGGTTTTGAAAATTTGTAAAACGATGATGGTTATTTTCCTCGTAATGTTTTGATGGTTTCTATCAGATTACCTGCCACACGATATACACATTCAAAAAGATCAATTAGCAAAAAAACATTCCAGTTTATAACTGTGGAAGTTCTCATACTGAACACTGAGCTAAGAAGCAGGCTCTGTTTCATTTGAGACGTAGTACCAGATAGAAAAAAAAGATGAAAATAAGCCAAATATAACATTTTCAAGATACAGTGAAACCTCCATGAGTCGATATTGAAGGGACCATCGACTCATGGAAATATCGAGCAATGGAACAGCAATCCTTTGGAAAGCTGCTTCTAGGGACCATCATAGTAACCATGAAAATTTGTTTTTAGTATGGTTCCATGAGTCGATATCGAGTCATGCAACATCGACTCATGGAGGTATCACTGTAATACTGATATTGGATTGTCTACTTTTCCCCGAATGTCGTTTCCTCAGATGTTATTTCCCCGTACGCCGGTTTCCCGATTGCCCCGTTCCAGTGAATGTCATTTTCCAGAAAATTATTCAAAAAGTTGTCAAACGGTTCAAAAAGGAGCAGGAATAGTCTCCAGTTACAGGGTGGTGGTGAACTAAAATGAACGATAAGCAATCAAAGAAAGGCGAATCTTTGGAGGTTATCGACACCAAATATCAATTGCCAAAAAAATGCTGGATGAACCTCGAAATAGCCAGCAATAAAATAAAAGTTACGACAACCATAAGTTCCAAAAACTTCTTGGGGAAATGGGCTATTCGGGGATCTGGCATTCAGAGAACTAGCGTTCAGTGAAACAACATTCGGGTAAAAGTAGCACAACCGCTCTTCAGTATGAACGGGTCTCTAGATTTTTACTCTTAAAAATGTCAGCTGTGGCTCCGATCGATCTTAACCTTAACTTTTGTTATTGGAACGTTTTTGGTTCGTGTATTTATTAAAAGTTGATCAGGAAGTTATGTTCAATTTTCGAGGGACGATTTTCAACTTGAAACTGTTGAGATGTCATTGGTACGACTGGAATAAAAAAAAAAGATTTTCTAGCTAAAAGCATTCTGAAATGACGGCGAAAGGAATTGGTGATCGCTTTGAGGTCATCTGTTTTTAGAACAGTTTTTAAGGCTTCACTGGAAGTCATTCTATAGCGTTGAAATAACTAAAAAAATGAAGGCTCGACAGGACCGAATTACGGGCCCTTGTGAAAATGTGCAGCAACAAATTGAAGAATACGACATTAGACGATACTTACCTTTATACCTTGATGGCTACAGCGTATCGTCATGCCATTGCCAGTCGTATTGGAGAGATCCATCTTCGTCGGTCTTGGGCGATTCTCCAGTTGCTCCGAATGTTTAGGG